>NW_026879332.1:0-263384 GCF_032173495.1 Musca vetustissima
AACAACCCCAAGTTTATCCAATGGTTATAGTTTGGATTATGTTTGAAAAAATATCGTTAAACCACCCAGTTCTTAACCCTAGGATCAATTGCTCATAAAACAATATACTTTAATATACAAGCTTATAATTAAGATGGTATTTGGAAATATGTTTACTAAAAAATATAAGCTTATGCCTTGGGTGGTTCTTAAAAAATATATTTTTCAAAAATACCACGCGACTTTCAATTATTCAAGCACAAATCTTAAAGGGATCTGATCTGTTATTTTGGTAATAAATATTCTTTTGAGACAGCTAATCTATCGACAAAATATTCTTAAAATATATAAATTTAAAATATAAAAAAATATAAATTAAAAAAAATATATATAAAAATAAAAAATATAAATACTTAATTTGTCCTAATTCTATTTGTACCTCTCTTTCATTATAACTAATATTTACACTTGCTTACATACTAAAATACATATGCAAAATAATAACAAACCATTCAAACATACCTCACTCATTCACGCCGTCTTCGCTTTCTTCGAATACATAACTCCACAATAACAAAAAACCGAGAAACGATCGCGACAAAACGAAACACGATAGGAATAGGAACACAATAGGAACACACACTTTTCAATTAATAAAATAATTTTTAAAGAACATTCCTCCAAAACATAAAAACACAACCGCTCACCAAACAATTCGCGCACAACTGAAATGTCAACGGGTGAAACCTTCGGCATTTGACCGAAATGCAAAAAACAACGAGTAACAGGTTGATTGCTCTGAGATTAATTTGGTATTTGTTGGTGTAATAAGTGAGTAAGGCAGATTATTTTCTCCTGTTTTGGGATCAATTGGGGGAGACGACAAATATCATGCGTTTGTGTGTGTGGAAGGGGAGTTGGGATAAACTCTTCAGAGAAGAGAATTTCTTCTGGGGGAATAATTTAGAAGAGACAATTGATATTTGCTGTTGTGATAAAATTAACGTTTGTGTGGGTGGGTGAGGGGAAAAGACATTCTTTGTTATGCATTGTACCGGACAATTAATGGTGCAATCTTGTTTTTTTTTTTTTTTTTTTTTTGGTTGCGTGTAATATTTCAAAAAACACTTACCATCGGCCAGAAAGGGAGAACAGCTGAATCTATTAAGTTCAATGCCAATTTGTATTTTTTACCAAACAAAATCAACAAAAACATAATACATTTTCTTTTTTATCTATTTCTCTTTTAATTCAACGAGAAAATCAAATCATATTATCTTTATATTGAACACAACACATTTTTACGCTATAATCTTCTAAAATTGGCTTCACAAAGGCTGTTAGAATTATTAGTTTTATTTATTTTCACACAATTTCTGTAGATTTTTGCCAACTTTGCAGCCATACCGAACCACACTATTCTCGTAGATATTATCGGAGCACTAGACCGCACTAATTGTATCGTCTCACAGGTTGTTGATACAAGCACACACACATATTTTTTTACCAATTTTTTTCTTTTGTTGTCATTTATTTTTTGTATTTAATGCATTACAAAATCCATGTTTCCTATGAAAACGAATTGTTTAGCAGAAAACACAATCGGTCCACCAAACGATTCGCGCGCATCTAAATTATTATTATGAATGCAACTCCATCATTCCTATCGACCTCTTCTTCTAGTCATTAGAAGAAATTAATCTCAACTCTTTAAAATGTAACGAGTTTAAATTAATTGTTGATGTCAACATTTCGCTCAACTCATCAATGAATGTCTCCTCCTTCCCCTCTCTCTTTTAACCAAACAACAAGTTCATCTCAACAATTGTTATTTACAACAACTACAAACTGTCTTTTCTCAATTAATTTCCTAGAGGAGATTCCCCTCTCTAAAGAGTTTATCCCAACTCCCTTTCAACATGCAGCAGGCAAGAATTTGCACAGGTAATTTCTAATAACAACTACCCTTAATCTCTGAGCAATCAACCTGTTACTCGTTGTCTTGTGAATTTTGGTCAAATGTCGAAGGCTTTTCCCATTGACATTTTACTTGTGCGCGAATTGTTTGGTGACCGGTTGTGTTTTTTGGAGTAAAGTTAATTTAGTTTATTTTAATAATTTGGCAATTGATTTAAATAAAATAAATTCAGCTTATGTTGTGAATCGGGTGTTAATAGTGACAAAAAATGTTTTAATAATGAAGCGTTTTTAAAGATTCTTGGAAAAACATTAATTATAATTTGGCAAAAAAAAGAACTATGGTTGTCGTTTCTTTGTTGTTGTTTACAAGATTCGTGTTTTGATTTGTCGCGGTCGTTTCTCGGTTGTTTATTGTTGTGGAATACTGTTTTCGACGGAATGGGTGATGATGGCGTTAACGAATGCAAGTGCAGCAAATGAGGTATGTTTGAATGTTTTGTTGTTATTCTATATGTAGATGTGTGAGTGTGGCCCTTATATGAATGTAATAGTGTTGCAAATAGATTATGTAGCAAGTTGTTTTACTGTGGATGACAAATAGGTTATCGATCATTTGAGCATGTGATTATCTATCCCATAAAAAGTGGGTAATTGAGTAATATTTCGACGAGATTCTTCTTAATGACTATTATTTGCGATAAATTTGAAGATAAGTCTGAAATATGTTTTTTTTTTCCAATGACCATAGTAGTTGAAAGTATTGATTTTTAATATTAACTGTTAATGTTGTGAACATTTTGCTCAAACACTGAATATCTCCCCACTAAAAGAAATCAAACCAAAATGTCGCCGAAGCAATTGTCTCATCATAATTAATCTCCCACAGGAGATTCCTCTCTCTTAAGAGTTTACCCCAACTCCTCTTCCATAGGCACACAAACGCATATTGTCTCCCCCAATTGATCCCAAAACAGGAGAAAATAGTTCGCTTAACTCATTTCTAACAACAACTACCAACTTAATCTCTGAGCAATCAACCTGTTACTCGTTGTTTTTTGCATTTCGGTCAAATGCCGAAGGTTTCGCCCATTGACATTTTAGTTGTGCGCGAATTGTTTGGTGACCGGTTGTGTTTTTGGAAGAATGCTAATTTTATTCTAATAATTTAAATTGTAAACTCCAATTGATTTTAATCAAATAAGTTCAGCTGAAGTTGTGAATCGTGTGTGAATAGCGATAGTAAACAATGTTCTAACACGAAGGAGTTTTTAACATTCTTGAAAAACATTAATTATAATTTTCGTTTCTTTGTTGTTGTTCTTTAAAATATTCGTGTTTCGTTCTGTCGCGTTCGTTTCTTGGTAGTTTATTGTGGTGGAGTTTTGTTTGCGCAGGAAGAAATGATGGCGTTAACGAATTCAAGTAGAACAAATGAGGTATGTATGTATGTTTGAATGTTTTGCTGTTATTGTTATGAGAGGTGTAATGCAATAGCGGTGCAAATATAATGGGTGGCATTGTGGATAACTAATAGGCTTTCGATCATCTCTGCATGTATTTTTTTTTCGATGAAAAGTTGCTGTGGAAAATTTCGGTGAGAAACTTTTTGAATGACTATTATTTGCAAAGAAATTGAAGGTCAGCCTAAAATAGTTTTTTTTTAAGAAAAAAAAAAAATATCGTGGACTCTACCACCCCAATAAATATGAATTTTGTATATAATATTTTTCCAATGACAATCGTAGTTGTAAGCGTGTTTTTTAAATATTTTTAATCAGACAATGTCAGTCATTGAATGCCTCCCTCCTCCCCCCAAAAATCTAACAAAATGTCGTCGCAACAATTGTTCTTTACAACAACTACAAATTGTCTTTTCATAATTAATCTCCCAGAGGAGATTCCCCTCTCTAATGAGTTTATCTCAACTTCCTTTCCACATACATGAGGGAAAAAAATTGCATAACAAAAACAACTACCAACTTAATCTCTGAGCATTCAACCTGTTACTCGTTGTTTTTTGCATTTCGGTCAAATGGAGAAGGCTTCGCCCATTGTCGCGTACAACGACTTGTTTGGTGATCGGGTGTGTTTTTGCCTTCTGGGAGAAGATTGATTTGTTGATTATAATAACTTAGAAATTTTATGATTTTGATAGAATTGTAAATCAGATTTTAAAAACGATAGAAAATATTTGAAAATGTTTTAATAAAGAAGTGTTGAAATGCCTTAATTACAATTTGGCAAACAAAAGACCATGGTTGGTGTTTCTTTGTTGACTTGTAGAATCGTTTTTTATTTTGGTGTTGTTGTTTTTACAACAACTACAAATTGCCTTTTCATAATTAATCTACCAGAGGAGATTCCTCTCTCCAATGAGTTTATCCCAAAACCCTTCCACATACCGCCTTACCAATTGATCCCAAAACAGGGGAAAATAATTTCTCTAACTCAGTTATAACAACAACTACAAAATTAATCTCCGAGCAATCAACCTGTTACTCGTTAATTTTGCATTTCGGTCAAATGCCGAAGGTTTCTCCCATTGACATTTCAGTTGTGCGCGAATTGTTTGGTGATCGGTTGTGTTTTTTTCGATAAGAGTTAATTTTAATTTTTCTAATAATTTAGCAATTGATTTTAATAAAATAAGTTCAGTTAAAATTGTGAATCGGTTGTTAATAACGATGGAAACGATTTTTAAATGATTTAATGAACAAGTGTTCTTATAGATTCTTCGAAAAACTTGATTATAACTTTGCAATCACTATAACGACTATGGCTGTCGTTTCTTTGCTGTTGTTTAAAAGGTTCGTGTTTCGTTTTGTCGCCGTCGTTTCTCGGTAAGCATTTTTTATCGCCTAAGTAAAGAAAGAGTCACTTAAATTCTGGTATAGCATCGTCGGCGACAATCGCTTTCTTATCGAAAATGATAAAGTTCACGGGAAGAGTTGTACCACGTCCGCGATACTACTTGGTAGGATCTTCTTCGTGTTACTATGAGTTACTCAGGCGGTAAAGTTTGTAGTAACGCAGGCGCGGTACAACTCTTCCCATGAACTTTATAATTTTCGATAAGAAAGCGATTGAAAAAGACGTTGCTATACCAGAATTTAAGTGACTGTTTCTTTACTTAGGCGATCACATTAAGTCTTCAAGTGTTTTTGTCTATGCTGTCTACATTTCACTAATTTGATTTTTATGTGGATATTTTTTACATTTTTATATATAAAAACATTTCAAAAAAATTTTATATTTAAAAACAAGTGTATAATTTAAAAAGGGTTTGACACGTAAAAAATCGTCACTTCATCACAATGGTCTAAAAAAAATAATAATAAAAAAATAAATAAAAATAAGTATTTATCTGCTTATTATAAATATCACTTCACTTTTTCACATTCTATTTTTTATTTTTTTTCCTAGGAAAATGAAAATTTTTCACTTTTATTTCAACTTATGAACAACTATAACCGATCTCAACGAAATTCTCGAATAAACTAAGCCTGTCTAATTTCCACAATTCGAGAATAACTGTAAACTATCGCTTTTACATAGAAGTGAAGTAACGAAAAAGATACTAAAATAAGTTAAATGTAACTGTGCAATACATTTGTTATTGTAAATCGCTATTTTAAAGGAAAGAAGTTACTAAAATGACACATTTTTCTCTTGGAAGATAAAACTCACTTCCAAATGCTTGCAGGGAAATGAGGTATGTTTGAATGTTTTGTTGTTATTCTATATGTAGATGTGTGAGTGTAGCCCTTATATGAATGTAATAGTGATGCAAATATATAATGTAGCAAGTGGTTTTACTGTCGATGATAAATAAGCTATCAATCATATGGACATGTGATTATTTATCCCATAAAAAATGGGTTAGAGTAATATTTCGGCAAGATTTATTGAATGACTTTTATTTGCAAAAAATTTAAGGTCAGCCTAAAATATTTTTTAAGAAAAAAGAAAATACCATATACTTTGCCTTCACAATAAATATTAAGTTTTTAAGAATATTTTCCAATGACCATCGTAGTTGCAAGTGTTGATTATTCAAATATAATGAGTTAAGATTAACTGCTAATGTTGTGAACATTTTGCTCAAACAATGTCTGTTCGTGAATGTCTCTCCTCTCCCCACAAAAAATCAAACCAAAATGTCATCGCAACAATTGTTCTGTACAAAAAAAAAAAACAATTGTCTCTTAATAAATATCCCAGAGGAGATTATCCCCTCTAAGTGTTTATCCTAACTCCTCTTTCACATACACACAAACGCATGTTGTCTCCCCCAATTGATCCCAAAACAGGAGAGAAGAATTTCTTTAACTCATTTATAACAACAACAACTATCAAATTAATATCCGAGCAATCAACCTGTTACTCGTTATTTTTGCATTTCGGTCAAATGGCGAAAGTTTCTCCCATTGACATTTCAGTTGTGCGCGAATTGTTTGGTGACGGGTTGTGTTTTTTGGAGTAAAGTTAATTTTATTTATTTTAATAAATTAGCAATTGATTTAAATAAAATGAATTCAGCTTAAGTTGTGAATCGGGTGTTAATAGTGATAGAAAATATTTTTAAATGATTTAATAAAGAATAATTAAAGAAGATTCTTTGAAAAACATGATTATAACTTTGCAAACAAAAGAACTATGGTTGGCGTTTCTTTGTTGTTGTTTAGAACAGTGTTGGGCAAAATTAAATTGAGAGCAAGTGTGTGCGAGCGTAACTGAGAATTCACCATTAAAAACGACTGACGTAAAGAGAGAGAAAGAGATCATGTGTTTACCCATCGACTCTCAGTTACGGTAGCGTATATGGGTAAGCATGCCTGGTTTAGAACATTCGTGTTTCGTTCTGTCGCGTTCGTTTCTCGATTGTTTATTGTTGTGGAGTTCTGTTTGCGAAGGAAGCAAATAATGGCGTTAACGAATGCAAGTGCAGCAAATGAGGTATGTTTGAATGTTTGTTGTTATTGTTATTACTGTGGATGACAAATAGGTTATCGATCATTTGAGCATGTGATTATCTATGTAATAAAAAGTGGGTAATTGAGTAATATTTCGACGAGATTCTTCTGAATGACTATTACTTGCAAAAAATTTGAAGATAAGTCTGAAATATGTTTTTAGAAAAAAAAATATCATGGACTCTCCCACCCCAATAAATATGAAGTTTTTGAAGAATATTTTTCCAATGACAGTCGTAGTTGCATGTTTTGATTTTTAAGATTAAGTATTGAGATAAGATTAACTGTTTTGCGCAAACAATATCTGCCACTGAATGTCTCCCTTCTTCTCACTAAAAAAATTAAACCAAAATGTCGTCGAAGCATTGTTTTTTACAACACCTAGAAATTGTCTCATCATAATTAATGTCCCACTGTAGATTCCTCTCTCTTGAGAGTTTACCTCAACTCCCCTTCCATATGCACACAAACGCATATTGTCTCCCCAAATTGATCCCAAAACAGGAGAAATGAATTTCTCTAACTCAGTGTTGGGCAAAAATAAATAGAGTGCAAGTGTGTGCGAGCGTGACTGAGAATTCACCATTAAAAACGACTGACGTAAAGAGAAAGAAAGAGAACATGTGTTTATCCATCGACCCTCAGTTACGGTAGCGTATATGGGTAAGCATCAGGGATGGAAAATTCAGTACAATAGTACTTTTTTCAGTACCTTTATACTCAAAAAAGTACCGTAGTACCCCCGTGACCATTTCAGTACCATTCCATTTCTTCATTAAACCGTGATAAATATATATTTTTTGGATTAGAATTTGTTATGGATTTGACCGACAAAAGTTTGCAGATAAAGATATTGATGTGATTGCAATATTTCTCTTGAAAAAATGAACAGATTTACGACTGATAACTGTTCAGTTATGATTAAAATTACAAACATTCAATTAAGTTAATGAGTTCTAATTTTTTTCTTTAAATGAATATGTTTGTCAGCTACTCAATTTGGCATACTATGTGCTATCTCCTGAGGTAGGCAAATTGATGACATTCCTAAATAATATCAAGAGCACTTCGGAACTGAAATTCATGTTAGTTTGGGTTATATAGGCTTTCGAGGTAGTAGAGGTAGTGAAGAAAGAGGTAGTGAAATTAAAATTAGTCAATAGCACACATATTCAAATACAATCGAAAGAAGCAAGAATTCTCATATTATTACCATCAGAAAGATACACTAAGTGATAAGATATCAATAAGATATCAAGAACATCGATCTTTATGAAGCTGAATACATTTTTTTGTATTTTTTGAAAAAAGTACTCTTTTTTTAAAAAAGTACTCTTTTGGTACCTTTTCACATTTTTCATTTTCCATCCCTGGTAAGCATGCCTGCTCTAACTCATTTAGAACAACAACAACTACAAAATTAATCTCCGAGCAATCAACCTGTTACTCGTTGCTTTTAGCATTTCGGTCAAATGGCGAAGGTTGCTCCCATTGACATTTCACTTGTGCGCGAATTATTTGGTGATCGGTTGTGTTTTTGCCTTTTGGAGGAAAGTTAATTAAAGTTATTTTAATAATTGTGTGTTCTTATTGATGTGAATAAAAAATATATAAACTCAAGTATTGGATCGTGTAAACACACATTTTAAATAAATTATGAAACAAGTAATTTTATGAGAGTGAAAAGTGTAAATTTCAACTTGACAAACAAAATATGGGTGGACACCAACTATTGGAATTTCTTTGTTCTTGGTGTTTTGAAGATTCGTGTTTCGTTCTGTCGCGTTCGTTTCTCGGTTGTTTATTGTTGTGGAGTTATGTTTTCGATGTATGGAAAGACGATGTGCATGATTTTAATGGTGAAAATGAGGTATGTTTGAATGTTTACAGTGGATATCATCAGAAATTATGTATCTAAAGCAGTTTATATAGCATTTTTCCATTAAAAGCGGAATATTGAAGAGTATTTCGTTGACTAACGTGATAGTTAAGGAATGCAGTCAAAGCCCGGTATAACGAATGATATATTGTCAGGTCCATTCGTTACATCGCGAAGTTTTTTTAAAAACAAAAATGTTAATCCACTTTTCAATGGATTTCTAACAAAAAATATATCAATTAACGTAATAACAGTAATAATAACGTTTTTACATATTTTTTATAAGGCTAGTCCATTATTACTTTCACCATTCGTTATACCCAGTATATAAATTTGGAAAAAGTTCGTTATATGCGATAGTCACTAATGGCTAACGTATTAAAAGAATTTGATTGACCACATAAAAATAGTGAAATTGTTAAGAAAACTTTGCAAGGCCCCATAAACATTAATTTTTAACAAAAAAATTTTAAATACCATTGTATGTATAATATAGTATTTTTAATATATCTCCAGGATCCATATGTAGATTTTTAAAAATAAATATTGTTTTAAGGATTTGAGGTACACATGTGGATTTTGAAAAGGATATTTTCCAAGGATCATCAGGGCTATAGGCGTGGATTTTTTCAAGAATATTTTTCCAAGGACCATCAAGGCTATAGGTGTGGTTTTTTAAAACAATATTTTCCAAGGACCATCTGATGTATAGGGGTGTATTTTAGTTTTTCTGAGATATAGGCATGGATTGTTTAAATAATATTCTTTCCAACGACCATTTAAGGTTTAAGCGTGTATATTTTGCCATTTCATACGTCTATAGAAAAAATTATTTATATAGGTCCATAATTTGTCATAGTCTCATTTTCGGAACATTACCCACCAGATTTTCGATATTTGAAGCTTTTAGCTTCATATTCACACCAAAGAGTTTTTGCAGAATGAAAACGTTTTACAGCATCTTGTCGACATAATTCCAGGTTTCAAATTTTGTCATAAGAGTATATTATTAAATAATATTTTTTCAAGGAACGTCCGAAACATAATTGTCGCTTTTTTAAAACATTGTTTCGAAGGACATGTTGGCTAACTTATATAAGGTGTAACTGACAATCAGTCTGATTTTTATTTATTTTTAATTGTCAATATATATTAGGGTGTTCACTTTAAAATATAAGGATTTTAAATTGTGCCATTTTGACGCGATAATACAACAGTATGATTATTTTCGTGATTTGATTAATGTATTTATAAATTTTCCAAAAAAAAAATTATGATCGATTCTAATATTCATTTTCAGGCATTGAAATTTTTTTCTATAACAATAATGCAGCTTTCGTAATATAATTAGTTCTTGTAATACGTGCATACACCTTGGCACCAGCTTTCTCCTATGCATGATTTTTTGAGAATATATTTTTGAATGATTAATAGTTCCATACAAAATAATATTTGTATATTATATTATTGTTGCTCTTCATTTCCAGTTGCACCTTTTTAACAATTTGTTCTTATATTAAGCCCCCGATTACCATAATTTAATACTAAACTACAATGACATACAACTCCAACGACCTGTAACACCTTTATACTAAATAATTCACAACAAATCGACCCTTATTTATTTTTTTTCATTACTTTATTTCCTTGCATCCACCCAAGCATTAAAAATTAATTTCAATTTCGATCCTTTTTCTTGTTTCTTATTGGACCGAACGGAAGTTATTGTCACTTATTTAATTTCCGTTTGCTTTGTAGTGTCGGCTGTGAGAGCATCCCAAAGACAAAAAAGAAAATTGAAAAATAACAACAGCAACAACAACAAACAAAAATTATTGTTTAGCATAACAAATTGACATTAGCGCCCTTAATAAAACAACAGCAACAATAATAAGCAGCAGTAGTGGCAACAGTCAACAAAACATTTGTACAACACATTTTGTATATTTGTGTTTATGAAGATATCCAATTTATTTAAACAAAGTTTTTTTTTTAAATAAATTCAATTTATGGAGCAAGACACACATTTTTGTTAGGTATTTCCTTTTGACCTTTTTTCGGGAGTTTCCTCTGAGAGTATTTAAATTAGAAGTTGTTGTAGGGATTTGTAGTATTTTTTCTTTATTTTCTTAGATTATTTTTTATGAAGATGTAGTACATTTTCAGTGAGATGTTTGGGTCAGAATCCATTTTCTTTGACTGATTGTGTAAACATAAATGCAACTTATGTACATGTGTATGTTCGTATGTAGACATAATTATGTCTAGATGAGTGTCGTTCGTTTATCTAAAAAACTAAATTGTTGTTTATTTTATTATCACTGTATCCACAGAAGTTTTGGTCTAATACCTATATTATAAAATTGACTCTTATGATGCTTTAACAAACATTAGTTCAAAAATATAAGAATATAAGATCTTTAAAAATTGGGCCCTTAGAAAACATTATTTATGAAACCAAAATTTACATTATTTAAAAAATTCACGCTTATATCCCAGAAGGAACATGGGAAATATTCTTTCCAAAATTCACGCTTATAGCTCAGAAGGGCCTTGGAAAATATTCTTTCCAAATCCAGGCTTCTACCACAGATGGTCCTTGAAAAATATTCTTTAAAATATCCGCGCTTATACCTCAGATGGTCTTTGGAAAATATTCTTTAAAAATCCACACTTATATCTCAGATGGTCCTTGGAAAAATATCCTTCAAAAACTCCACGCCTATAGCTCAGATGATCCTTTGAACAAATATTATTTGAAAAAATGCACGCCTATCGGTCAGATAGTCCTTGGAAAAAAATCCTTGGAACAAATATTATTTGAAAAAATGCACGCCTATCGGTCCTTGGAACAAATATTATTTTAAAAAATGCACGCCTATCGGTCAGATAGTCCTTGGAAAATATTCTTTAAAAAAATCCTTGAAACAAATATTATTTGAAAAAATGTACGCCTATCGGTCCTTGGAACAAATATTATTTTAAAAAATGCACGCCTATCGGTCAGATAGTCCTTGGAAAATATTCTTTAAAAAATCCACGCCTATCGGTCAGATAGTCCTTGGAAAATATTCTTTAAAAAATCCACGCCTATCGGTCAGATAGTCCTTGGAAAATATTCTTTAAAAAATCCACGCCTATCGGTCAGATAGTCCTTGGAAAATATTCTTTAAAAAATCCACGCCTATCGGTCAGATAGTCCTTGGAAAATATTCTTTAAAAAATCCACGCCTATAGCTCAGATGATCCTTGGAACAAATATTATTTGAAAAAATGCACGCCTATCATCCAGATAGTCATTGAAAAATATTCTTTAAAAAATCCACGCCTTTACCTCAGATGGTTGTTGGAAAAATATTCTTTAAAAAATCCACGCCTATACCTCAGATGGTTGTTGGAAAAATATTCTTTAAAAAATCCACGCCTATCGTTCAGATAGTCATTGTAAAATATTCTTTAAAAAATCCACGCCTATCGTTCAGATAGTCATTGAAAAATATTCTTTAAAAAATCCATGCCTGTGGCATAGATAGTCATTGAAAAATATTCTTTAAAAAATCCACGCCTTTACCTCAGATGGTTGTTGGAAAAATATTCTTTAAAAAATCGACGCCTATATCCCCAGATGGTTGTTGGAAAAATATTCTTTAAAAAATCCACGCTTATAGCCCAGATGGCCCTTGAAAAATATTCTATAAAAAAGTCAGGCTTATACCTCAGATGGCCCTTGAAAAATATTCTTTAATAAATCCACGCCTCAGATGGCCCTTGAAAAATATTCTTTAATAAATCCACGCCTCAGATGGCCCTGAAAAATATTCTTTAATAAAATCCACGCCTCAGTTGGCCCTTGAAAAATATTCTTTAATAAATCCACGCCTCAGTTGGCCCTTGAAAAATATCCTTTAATAAATCCACGCCTCAGTTGGCCCTTGAAAAATATTCTTTAATAAATCCACGCCTCAGATGGCCCTTGAAAAATATTCTTTAATAAATCCACGCCTCAGTTGGCCCTTGAAAAATATTCTTTAATAAATCCACGCCTCAGTTGGCCCTTGAAAAATATTTTTTAATAAATCCACGCCTCAGTTGGCCTTGAAAAATATTCTTTAATAAATTGTTGGCCCTTGAAAAATATTCTTTAATAAATCCACGCCTCAGTTGGCCCTTGAAAAATATTCTTTAATAAATCCACGCCTCAGTTGGCCCTTGGAAAAATATTCTTTAAAAAATCCACGCCTATCATTCTATTGGCTTATACCTCAGATGGTTCTTTGAAAAATATTCTTAAAAAGTCTATGGTTAGCCTTGAAAAATATTCTTTAATAAATCCACGCCTCAGATGGCCCTTGAAAAATATTCTTTAATAAATCCACGCCTCAGATGGCCCTTGAAAAATATTCTTACTTTCACATTTCTATTTTTTTATTGGCCTTTGATGTAACAAATCTCTTTGTAGATGATGCGGGTATTGTATGTTCGGATTATATGCAATACCAAAACACATTTAATTATTAATTTTTGTTTCCATAAAACAGATCTTTGTTTTTGATTAGAATTTAGGTAAACTGAAATAATAACCCTGATGTTTGTTGCTGTTTTCGTCTGGTGGTAGAGGCTTGGTCAGTAGTGATCAGCATGGGGTATGACTACTGTGGCTAATTGATTATTTGTGGATGAAATGAGAAATAAATATTATTTGTATATAGTGGCGCCATCCATACCTTTGCATGTTCTACATCTAATTTGCTTACATATACAATAACAAGCAAATAATGACTTCATTATAATTTTAGGTAATTGTGTTGCATTTGGGATATATTTGAGGAATATTGTATTTGTAAATGTGTTTTAAGTCATGTACCAGTACCTTTTTAGAATCTATTGCATCTAAATGTTTATGGAAATAAAATTAATTAATTTAATTGTGGAAAATAGCATTCGATCAGTGGTCAGATAATGAATGTGATCATCGGTCGAGAATTTCTTAAATCAAAAGCATGGATAATTATCAATACCATTAGATTATCTATAAATTTTTCAATCAAAGACCACAATAAATCTATTTTATCTTAAACTAGCATATTCCCCCTATTTCGTTAGCGAGTTTGGAAGTATTTAAAGTAATTATAAGTTTAGAACTACGTAGTAACTATGTTCTTTATGATCGCAACAGAAACCTACCTCTATACTAAATTTGGTGTCATTTTCCACCCTTTGTACTTTTGTAATACTTATTTAAAATAAATCGAATATAGCTTCACCCAAATTCAATTTAAGTACCGGTTAGTACACATTAATATAAAGTTCCATAATTACCTACTTTAAAAATCATAAGTACGAATTTCCAACACTTCCCACGTACCCCAATCATAATTCAAAATTAGAGGTATCTATCGGTTCACCTAAATCCAATTTGTATCACATTTAGTACCATTTAGAACACATAAATACAAATTTCCATTCCTGCCTATATTATGCAATCCAATGGAAAGCTTGTTACTCAAATTCAGAATTACAACTCCATCGGTTCACTTTAATCCAAATTGTACAAAATTTAGTGTTATTTAGTAGACATTTCCAAAACTTTCTACATAACACAATCCTACACCCCAACAGTGATTATAATTTCAAATTCCAAGATTCTAGTTCTACCATTTAATACATATTAGTACGAACCCCAACCCGACAAAACAACAAAGATCTTAACTGCAAATTTCAGGATCCCAGCTCTATCAGTTCACCCAAAATTCAAATTATACTAAATTTAGTACCCCAATCTTACACTCCAATAGTACCCCAATCTTACACTCCAATAATGACCTTATTTCCAAATTTTAGAGTTTCAGCTCTATTGGTTCACCCAAATCCATATTTGGTACCATTTGGTACACATTTCGGGATTCCAGCTGTATTGTTTCACACAAAATTTAAATTGTACACAATTTAGTACACATTTGTACGAATTTCCAAAACTTTCAGCAAAGCCCAATTCTACCTCCCAACAGTGATCCTAACGTCAAATTTCAAGATTCCAACTCAATGGTTTCGCCCAAATCCACATTTGGTACCATTAAGTACAAATTTCCCTACTTCTTCCTACTTCTCAACCTTTATTCGCATTCCAAATTTCAAGTTTTTAGCTCTATCCATTCGCATGCTACGAAATTTAGTACTTTTCGGATACTTATAGTTCGAATGCCTAATGTGCTACATTTATTCTACACTCCATCAATGACCCTCAATCCAAATTTCAGAGTTCTAGCTGCACCGGTTCGCCAAATACAAATAGTACCACATTTAGTACTTTTCGTGCCGTTATAGTACGAATTGTCAAAAACGCAGCCATATCTGATGCCTTTGGATCAAGAGTGACCCTCACCCGAAATTTAAAGATTCTAGTTCCAGCCGTTTAGTCTGGGCGTTGATGAATCGTTAAGTCGGTCAGTCAGTGAATCAGTCAGGCAATCACTTTACTCTTTTATTAGTATAGATATCAACTTCAAGTTCCATGAGATGCACAATGCCACTTCCAAATGAAATTGTAAACTCAATATGTATTCAATTCCAAACAAGCAATAATTTGTTGCAACAACAACAACAAAACAGAACTCTCTAAACAAACATAAAAGTTCAATTACCACGCTTAAGGGTTATTTAATGTTGTTGTGGTTGGTTGTTGGCTCTTTCAGCCAACTATTGTCGACGTCATATTCTATGGCTCTGATAATTTTTTTTTGGAAAACTAAGTAAAAAACAAAAAATAAAAAACAAATTATGTTTACATTACATTGAATGAATATTGTTGGCATTTCTTTTCTCCTCAAATGGCTATTGAAATAAAATAAATACTAAAATTTCGTATAAATACTAAACAACACTCCCTGAGTACATGAACATATTTACTGTGGGCCATGACCACAATAGTCAGACACCATCCTGGAGACCATGCCAACGACCGACCGACACACTTTATCTATCAGCACTACCACCATCAATGGATGCAATTGAATGCCATTGGAACTGCTGCAAACAATTCACACCTCCAACATAAGTGCTCCATGCTTTTGGGGTTTGTTTGTGTGACCATGGCGTGTGTGTCTTTGTGTTGCTATGCCATAACATAAGGCCTTATGGACTAAATAATGAACAGTGGTACAAATTGGTTATTATCTAAATTAAAAACAAACAATTTTTACCAAATATTACAACTATTCAGACAAGCCTATGGCACATTATTGTACTGTGAAAGGAAATTTCGATTATTGAACATTTTCCATCCTCCATTGACAAATCGATTCTTTTACTCGCTCCTCCGCAATTTTACTTATTAAAAGTGTCTTCTGTATGATCAGCATCAAAAAAAAAAAAAACTGTTTATACCTTCCAACATGAGACATTCAATTTATTTGGTTGGGGAATAATCCATTAGGCCGGTCGTCGATAAAGTCGAAGAATTATCGAAGTTGACTGGCATGTTAGCAGTCGTAACATCGCCCAGGAGGTAAAAATCGACCATAAAACTGTTTTAAACCATCTACACAAAGCTGCATTCAAAAAAGAAGCTCGATGTTTGGGTGCCACATCAATTAACAGAAAACATATGTTGGATCTAATTTCCATCTGTGAAGCCTTGGCCAAACGCTAAATTCTTATCTCTGCTGTCAACAATTGGACCGTTCGAAGATAGCAATTGACCAGAAACGGCCAGAATTAGCCAACAGGAGAGGTGTCGTTTTCCACCAGGACAACGCTAGGCCACACACATCTACAGTGACTCGCCAGAAACTTCAGGAGCTTGGTTGGGAAGTATTAATGCATCCGCCATACAAATTGGTATCTAGGGAGGATTATGAAAATCGACTACTATAGTTTTTTTGCAAATATAGAACAGGACTTCTATGAAAGAGGCATTATGAAGTTACCTTTAAAATGGCAACAAAACGGTGCATATTTGGCCCAAATCGAACATTCCGAAGTATTTTAAATAAAGTCCTACAATTAATATAAAAATAATGGATTTCTTTTTCCCCAAACTAATACTTAAAAATTGACGGGACTTTTATAATGTCCAAACTATAGAAAGCAAAAACTAAGAATCTTTTTAAAGAGGATATGCCCACCTAGAACTATATTGATAATTTTAGTAGAAAGATTTATAGCTCTGTGCAGCCCCGAGAGCCGCTGCGCAATATTGGTCCTAGACCCATCTTATATCTATCTATGTCATATCTCGACTAGCTGAGTCGATCTAGAAAATACTGAAAGACAAAATACTGGAAGGGAAAGTATATTCAAAGGGAAGGGCAGAATATCCCCCCTACCATGGTGGAATACAACTATATGGGGACAAACACAAAACGCGAAAAAAATATATTTTGGTGTGTAAATTTTCTCCTGAAACGCATATGCATGAGAAGGTGAGGGTATCATATGGTTTTAACTACTCTAATTCTTTTTCGAAAAATTAGGGTCCCGATTACAGTCCCGTGAGTAAATTTTATTAACTTGTTTGACATACTGAGATCTAGTTAGGGTAACCACGCCTATGGGCGGAGCTTAAATATAGGTTTGAAAGAAACCACGCCCATGGGCGGAGCTTTAGTATAGGTTTAAAAAAAACACGCCAATGGGCGGAGCTTAAAAATAGGTTTGAAAGAAACCACGCCTATGGGCGGAGCTTAAGAATTAACCCACGCCTATGGGCGGAGCTTAGGAATTAACCCACGCCTATGGGCGGAGCTTAAGAATTAACCCACGCCTATGGGCGGAGCTTAAGATATAGTTTAAAGAAACCACGCCTATGGGCGGAGCTTAAGATATAGTTATAAAGAAACCACGCCTATGGGCGGAGCTTAAGATATAGTTTTATAGAAACCACGCCCATGGGCGGAGCTTAAGAATTAAACCAAGCCTATGGGCGGAGCTTAAGAATTAAATCACGCCTATGGGCGGAGCTTAAGAATTAATCCACGCCCATGGGCTAGCTTAAGCTATATTTTTAAAGAAACCACGGCTATGGGCGGAGCTTAAGATATGATTTTAAAGAAACCACGGAAAGAAACACGCTAATTGGCGGAGCTTAATAATTGTGGGCGGAGTTGAAGAATTAAGTCAAGCCATAGGGAAGAGCTTAGGATATAAACACGCCAATGGGAGGGGTTTAATAATGTGAACGAATTGGTTCCAATTTGATATTGAACAAAATTTCTCAATTATTAATGATCAATATTCGTCCATGTTACGTAGCAGCCCCCACAGCGCTACCGCCAATATTCGGTTTTTTGGGGACATTGGGGAAGTTATTCAACCGAGTTGACTACAATTCGAGTTCTAAAATCTTCCCATCACAAAAAAAATTGTAATACTGGTCCGTGTTTTGGTATAAACTGTGCCATAAAGTTACCCCCCAATTTTCTGTACTTTGAAGGTATTAACCATATTTTCCAAACAAAGCAACTGTAATTTCGTTTTGCGGTGTTTTGGATCTTGATATACATTTATGCAGAAAGATGTAAATTTTCATCTAGGTTTGGAGATATCCCCCTGTCAAAAATACCATCTTGGATTACTTGTAATTTGGTATTCTGGGTTCGAATAGCGTAAAACACATTATGAAATAGTTTACATAGTAGGTCTATGTTTGGTCATAGCTGCCATATGGAAGGGCTATCATTAGAAAAATATGATTGCCGAACATTTTCGATGAAAGCTCATATAAAGGGGGACACAAACCATTTTCGTTTTATAATTTCTATATCGTTCTAATACAAAGGCCCCCTAACTTTGTCTTTGATTTAGTTTTCCACTGTATAGAACCTTCTAGCAGACAATTTACAACGACCTTAAAGACGTGTTTAAAATTTTTTGAATGCACACCACATTCGAACCGAGAGAATATAACAATATTTTTCTTGTTGATAATTTGAAAAACTGTACCGGAAATGTTTTTTCATAGCCTCTATATAAGAGTCCAAACTCATTTGAAACATTTCAATGACCCCAGATACATTTCCAAACAATGTGGCTATAATTGGTCGGCCCAGTCCGACTTTACTACTTTCCTTACTGGTTTCTTTTCTCAACCCACTGTCGACAGAACCCACAAAAAATCCGAGTCAATGGAATATTTTAGAGGTTTTCCTTCTCCTCCTCCTCATCCTCTGTGGAATGAACAACAAATCAATGAATGCACTTTGGAGCAAACATGCCATTGAACAAATCTATTTAATAAATGTGTTCGTTCTGTGCCATTTATACGAATTGAATAAAGCTGTTTTGCATTTATGTCAATATACCTAAGGGCAGTAAATATGGGAATATGTTTGTGTGTGGAATAGTGGGCAACGACTGCAAGGATCGATGGGTAGATAGATGCATGGCCTCACAACTGATGGCAATAACAAGAGGAAGAAACAGCCATTAGCAGAGTAGATGTTTGTTCGGAGGTCAATCAATAACACCTACCAAATTCTCTACATGCCACAAATATTATTGCCAATACATATCATGAAGGTTTTAAGAAAAATTTAGATATCTCCACGAAAATCGATCAAAATTCTCACAGAAAATATCCACGAGGAAACTATATTTCAATGACAACTTACCAAAATAATGAAGCAATATGATCAGAAATCTCTAATATATGGCAACCCTATTCACAACCAAAGAGTACCTAAGTTGCTACTAAAATAAATTTCCGAATGTTAATAATTTGATGAAACGTTGTAACAAATATCAGAAATACACCACCTTCATAGTTTTCCATTTTACCTCTTGAATTTGATATGCTTGAATTTTACTACTCTTGGAGTGCTAATTTTTTGCATCTCCCCCTCAATTTTTATGCACGTGTTTCTATAACTCTAACTGTGATCCGCTTCAACAATTGTATCCTCTTAACACAAATTTGAATTTGTGATGCGTTTTACAAAAGTTTTCAGTACCCTCAAGTGATGATGATGGTGGCAAGGATTGCATTAACCACCTCCCTCTATTCACTGTTAATCTCTCTCTCCCCCTCAACAAGATACCGATGGTTAGTTGTCGTCATCATCGCCGTTGTTACTTTAGTAATTTATATGCAGCCAGTGATGCCTTTCTTATGTTACTGTGACCTATAAAACTGGAGTTTACGATTGAATATTTTAGTGCACCACCCCTTCACAACGTCTTCCTGTCCTCAGTGCAAAAGTTCTCTGGATCAGTAGTAGTCATCACCGTGGTCCTTGTCGTACTTCTCAAACAAGAAGTGCACCCAAAAAATATCGTTATGGTTGCCGGTTGCCGTGTTTTATGCGTAACGCCTATACCTCAGATGGTCCTTGGAAAAATCTTCTTTAAAAAATCCACGCCTATACCTCAGATGGTCCTTGGAAAAATCTTCTTTAAAAAATCCACGCCTATACCTCAGATGGTCCTTGGAAAAATCTTCTTTAAAAAATCCACGCCTATACCTCAGATGGTCCTTGGAAAAATCTTCTTTAAAAAATCCACGCCTATACCTCAGATGGTCCTTGGAAAAATCTTCTTTAAAAAATCCACGCCTATACCTCAGATGGTCCTTGGAAAAATCCACGCCCTTGGAAAAATCTTCTTTAAAAAATCCACGCCTATACCTCAGATGGTCCTTGGAAAAATCTTCTTTAAAAAATCCACGCCTATACCTCAGATGGTCCTTGGAAAAATCTTCTTTAAAAAATCCACGCCTATACCTCAGATAATGGTCCTTGAAAAATCTTCTTTAAAAAATCCACGCCTAAGCCAGGGCTAGTCCTGGAAAAATCTTCTTTAAAAAATCCACGCCTATACCTCAGATGGTCCTTGGAAAAATCTTCTTTAAAAAATCCACGCCTATACCTCAGATGGTCCTTGGAAAAATCTTCTTTAAAAAATCCACGCCTATACCTCAGATGGTCCTTGGAAAAATCTTCTTTAAAAAATCCACGCCTATACCTCAGATGGTCCTTGGAAAAATCTTCTTTAAAAAATCCACGCCTATACCTCAGATGGTCCTTGGAAAAATCTTCTTTAAAAAATCCACGCCTATACCTCAGATGGTCCTTGGAAAAATCTTCTTTAAAAAATCCACGCCTATACCTCAGATGGTCCTTGGAAAAATCTTCTTTAAAAAATCCACGCCTATACCTCAGATGGTCCTTGGAAAAATCTTCTTTAAAAAATCCACGCCTATACCTCAGATGGTCCTTGAAAAAACTGCTCCTGATACTGTTCATCTGTCTGTCTCTCTTTGTTGGTTCATCCATCCATCCATCCGTCCATTCCGTTTTAAGTCGTTTTTAATAACTTCCAAAAATTAACGTTTGCTTCAGTGGTGTTGCATCTCTTTTGTGGTTGTTGTTGCTGCATCTAATTTCAATTCATGTGTAATATGTTTCAAAGGGAATGAATTGGTTAGAGTGGTGGACCACTGGATAATAATTATCATAAAATGTTATAGTCTCCGGTGGTAACGTCATCTGGTGAAACATTTAGTCGAAGTGAAATATTTTCTAATTGTATTATGAACACCTTTAAAAATTACTTTCACGGTATTAACTGTATATGGGAAAATGTAAAATATTTGAATTTTGGTTTACAAAACATTTCGAAATAGTAGCAGATTTGAATGTTTAAAGCTCATGAATAATATTTTTTATTCATTTTAAAAATTGTTTAACATAAAAAATTTATTTAAGGAGTAAATCACCAAAACGTTCGGGCTACATTACGAATAGGCTCAGCTGTAATTAAGTGACAAAACACTCCACTACATTTCCACCTGAAATTCAATATCTACATATATGAAACCACGTTCTTCTGACACACTTTCCGTTCCTGTAATGTTTTAATGTGTATGTTCCACGATTTTTAATATCTCCCCATCGATCAAATATCTCATCGTAAGTCATCGATTTTTATTAGCATCAAATAAATAAATAAACAATTTTTATATTTTCACTTTGGTAATTTACAACCAAAACTCCCGTATATTCTTGAAAAATTAAATTTCAACCAGCCATCTTGGCTGCCATATCAATTTCCGTCTTCCGTTGGTATTTTGTGGTTTTATGTGTCTGTTTTTTGGTGTGTTTGGAAGTTTACTTTTCACCACATAAATCTCGGCAACTTTAACCTGCCACTTGGCCAAACATATGAGGTTATTGTGCTTTGGCGAAGCAGACAGAGAAAGAAAAAACCGCAGCTATCAGCAGTTCCACCTTCACAGAATGTGAAAAGAAAACAAAAAATATACTTTAAAAAATTTCTGAAAAATATTCTTTAAAAAATCCACGCCTCTACCTCAGATGACTTCTGAAAAATATTCTTAAAAAAATCCACGCCTCTACCTCAGAATGCCTTTGAAAAAAATATTATTTAAAAATCCACGCCTCTACCTCAGAATGCCTTTGAAAAAAAAAACATTCTTTAAAAAATCCACGCCTCTACTTTAAAATGTCACTGAAAAATATTCTTTAAAAAATCCTCGCCTCTACTTTAGAAGGTCTCTGAAAAATATTCTTTAAAAAATCCAAGCCTCTACTTTAGAAGGCCTCTGAAAAATATTCTTTAAAAAATCCACGCCTCTACCTCAGAAGGTCTCTGAAAAGATAATCTTTAAAAAAATCGACGCCTCTACCTCAGAATGCCTCTGAAAATATAATCCTTAAAAAAATATAATCCTCTACCTAAGAAGGTCTCTGAAAAAATATTCTTTAAAAAATCCACGCCTATACCTCAGATGATGTAATATAATTTAAAATACATTTTCAAATTTTAACGTAACAATAGTGTACAGTACTTAACATCATATCTTCTTGTTCACCGTCCGTCCATCAAACAGATAGCGATCATTAAACACTGCTCTATTTTTTTCTCTCTTATTGCCTTACTTCTGTAAGAGGTTTGCTTAGTCTAGTCAATCGTTATTATCATTCTTTTCTAACAATCCACCAATCAGCAAAGACCTCGAAATTCTTTAGGAGAAGTAAAATTTTCTAATAAAACTAAAATTTTTTTTAAAAGTCCACGTGCAAAGTTATTACTTAAAATTCTTTACGTGTAATCCTTTAAATATAAATTCTAACTTAAAAAAAAAACGAGAGGTAAATATTTCCTATTATGTGCAAAGTGCAAAATTACAGTGTAATATTTAATTGGCAGAAAATATACCTCAGAGTCGCCACGCGGTTCCCTCGAATTTTTTCAAAGTACCCAACCATAAAAGGTTAGAAATTCTACCCGTAATCGAGAACAAAACCCTGATAAATATTGTGAAGGTAAAATTTGATGTACTAAATTTAAGAAAGTGCTAGTGCTTAGATAGTTTTGTTTTCCTTCACAGGCCATAAACCAGTGCGTTATACAGTGTTGGAGGCTCCATCGGAGCCCCACCTAACCTCCATTCTGACAGTACCAGACCTACATTTGTAGCGTAACAAAGCATTGCTGTACGCAACACAACACTACTAGAATTTGATAACCCATTAATTGTCTCCCGGACGATCAATCTAATTTGAAACCACCAAAGGGACACATTTTACCCAACCAAAAAGTGGTTGCATAACATCTTTAAAAGAAATCCTGTTAAAATTGATTTTTCCAGTCACACCGAGGAAGACAACAGCATAATCTCTGCAACTAAAGTGAATTTAGAAAAAATACAAAATATTTACTATCACAAATGTTGAAGATCATCAAAAATTGACTTAACTCATTTCACAATCACATAATTTAAGAGAAATTTTGCATGGAGTCACCCATATCCATTATGTAACAAACGAGATGATCAATACATTACAAAGCTTTAACCTCAGTAAGTAAGCAAAGCAAAAGAAACAATAGAATTGATCTTTTTATCACAGAACAGCAGCAACAAACAACAACAATAATGGAAGAGGCCTCAACCAACGGTGTTCTTGTTTGGTGAGTAAATTAATCCAAAATTGATACAGCGATCTTTAATTTTTTTTTGCTTTGCTTTTGTGACGTCATCAATGACCAACAACGCATATAATTGATTTTGTGTTTCGCTAGCTTTGAAGTGTTTTGTTCTCTCTATTAAAGTAAACTCAACAAAAATTGTTTTCTATTCCTCTTTCATGAATGAAATTCTAGTTACACTCATGATAATAATCTTAATCATAATTATATTCATTCTAGATGTGTGTAATTATATTGAAAGTAATTTTTTTCGTAATCCATATATTTTGATAATTACCATCACAATAATGATGCTTCGAAATAATCTTAGCCATATATATAAGTTAGACCACCCCAGTAAAACATTTTGAATTTTATATATATATATATATATATATATTTTTTTTTTGAGTTACCTAAAAACTCTGATCAATGAATTTCTTTTGTCTAGCAATAAATGTTAACATTATGAAGAGATAAAGCCTCTAGAGTTTTCTTACAAGGTGTAATCGCAAAGTGACTTAACTGCTCATATAGGGATTTTAGCTACAAAAATGTGCAAAGCTATTATCATAGGTCGGGAGGGTATTGAGCACAGGACTCCAGTCCACCGGGAGATCCAAAAACGTATTTTGATTGATATTAGCTCCGCTTCCGTAATTTTGACCCAACTTGGGGAATATTTGTTGTCAGCTTTTGATGTTGTGGTCAATCCATAGTAATTTGTACTTTTCTTCTTTAGAAACTTAGGGAGTCTATAATAATTGTATTTCTGGTATGGACCACAATTTGGTAGGGAGTTGAGAAGAAAGAACCACCCCAATCCCGGCTGCTAGCTAGCCCCATTAATGGCTCCCGTCTATTCTCAACCCCAATGAACTAAATCAATTTTTATCTTTATGATCAATCTGAAGTGGTACCATTACAGAAATTGGCGCCCAACGTGGGGCTAGGAGATTTAAGGTTTAATATCGCTTTGATTCTCCTGACCTTACAAATCGATCTAATTTAATTTTAGGTTTCTTACCAAACAATGATTGAAGATGCTCTAAACTACTTCTTTGGAATTTGGTGTCGATAAAGTCGAAATTATTTTCGGAATTTTGATGGTTTGAGTGATTTTCCCGAACAAATCAACCAAATAAATTTCGTATTTTCTTCTACATCAAATCCATTAAAGTTGCTTTATTCATCGGAGTCATTGGCCATTGTTATTCAAGGTTTTAATCTTTCAGAACTGGAATACCTTCCTCCTGCAGTATAATTGGATCTACAAAACGGTTGCTGATGGCACAGTTTTTGTCCATTATAAGGTAGTATAGAGATAATGAAGAGGATGGTTTGTTAGAGAGCTTAATTCTTGAATTTCAATTCAATAGACCAATTTTGTTATATCAATCAAAATCAAATAAAATCATAAGTCCTTTTTTGTATTACACCATATTGTAAGAAAATATATCGTATGACATCTGTTTTTGTCTTAATTAAACTTTGGAATACTAAGTTAGTGTTTATAATATTTAATCAAAATGGAGAGAACTCCCATACAACCCTTAGGAGCAACTGCATCCGCTTCGGACTCGATTTCTGAACATATTTGCCTAATTTGCGAAGAACAAATTTTACCCGAACATGATATTTTACTTATTTCGGAATGTAACCATACATTCCATCGCACTTGCATTGAGCATCATTTATCTGAGTCTGCAGATTGTCCTACATGCAAAAGACCCTGCTCGCTTGCAGAATTGAAGAAAAGTTTACCTCCTGAAAAGGTCAAAACTTTTAATAAAACAAGAGGCAGAGGAGCTAGGGCAAAGCAATATAATACCCGAAGCTATTGCCGAAACCTATTTCAAGAGCGATTTTCAGATCAATTGTATGATGCGAATGCTGATATTACTTCGGAAAACGTTCAAGAAACTGATGTTGCTAGATCACCCGCTATATCGAGTAATCGTAATGATTCACATCAAAATCCTACAAATATAATTCCACAGGCATTTGACTATACCCAATTAGGACAAATAATTGAAAATGCCATGACAAAAATTTTACAAAATTTGAGTATTGTACCCATATCTGCTTCGAGAGAAACTAATCAGAACCTTCCACTAAATATAAATAGTTCTACCCAATCAGTTCCACGAAATAATAGTAATAATCAAGTTCCACCTGCAATGGTGAATCCAAATACGGAACACAATTCTGCTCAAACGAACACAAATCATCCACCACAGGCTTTTCCGTCCAGACCTACTAATTCTCAAGAATGTAGATCCCCCAATTTTTCTGACGCACAACAAATTAGACCTGATAAAGTTACCTCCATAATCAGAGATTGGCACATTAAATTTGACGGTTCTTCTACTGGCGTAAGCGTGGACGAATTTCTATACAGAGTTCGTACATTAACTCGAGAAAACTTAAACAGCGACTTCTCTCAACTATGTAAAAATTTACCTTTACTGCTATCTGGTAAAGCCCAGGATTGGTTCTGGCGTTACCATAAGCAGGTAGACCAGATAGAATGGGAAGCCTTTTGCCTTGCTTTAAAATACCAGTATAAAGAATTTCGATCTTCTTTTGATATTAAAGAGGAGATACGGGCAAGGAAAATGAAACCAAATGAGACCTTTGAAATGTATTATGAGACAGTTGCCTCTATGTTAGATAGGCTTGAATCCCCAATGCCCGAGCAAGAATTAATTGAGATTCTGACACGAAACCTACGTCCTGAAATCAGGCACGAGCTTCTTTATGTACCAGTATTCTCTATTGCTCATTTGCGCAAGCTGGTGCAAATGAGAGAAGCGTTATTAGGAGAAGATTACTTTCGCAAAACCATGACTTCAAAAGCCCCTTTTAATCGTCGTGTTGCTGAATTGAATTTTCCCAATGACGATGGGTTTGAAAATGATTCAGTTTCGCCACCTTTAAATATAGACGCAATTCAACAACATCCACGTCAATTAAAGTGTTGGAATTGTGACGGTTTCGGTCACTTTTGGGAAGATTGTGAAGAGGAAAGAAAAGTATTTTGTTATGGATGTGGAGAAAAAAATACTTATAAACCACAATGCTCAAAATGTGCATTAAAAAGAATAGCTAAGCCAAAAAACTAAGTAGTCAAGATCCAGAGCAGAATCTGATCATTGATCCATTAGAAAATCTTTCGAAATCTGACTGCCTGGATAAATCACCAGATACTTTTAAAATTCTTCCAAGACCAATTTCAAATCCTTCAACCCCAGATTTTTGCACACCAATGTTATACCCTACATTACCATATCACAAAAGGTGGGCAAGATATGTATCAAAAAGGAATGAGATATTTGACGATAGTTTTATAGATTCGCTGTCCGTTCGAAAAACTAAACGATCCACATTAAGGCTGCGTCGTTATTACAAACAGAGACGATTCACCTCAAAATTTCGTATATCCTCTATTATTAATAATGCTTCAGATAAACGATACTACGCTACAGTTAAATTTTTAAATTTCATTGAATTAGGGTTGCTCGATACTGGAGCAAATATTTCCTGTATAGGTGGAGACTTGGGCAACACAATTTTCGAAGACTATAAAGAATTTTTTCCTCTAAAGACTTGCGTCAAAACAGCTGACGGACAATTGCAAAAAGTAACAGGTTTTCTAGAAGTCCCCCTTGAGTTTCAGAATTCTACCCATACAATGAGACTATTAGTAGTGCCCTCGATTTCGCAAAGACTTATTTTGGGACTGGACTTCTGGAAATATTTTAATTTAGCCCCTGAATTATTCGGCAATATTGTATTTTCTTCACCCAATGAAAATTCGTCCCAAATTCTGTCAGAACTGTCAGCAGTGTCTGAACAGTCTGTTGCCAAACCATGCGTTTCTACAGAATATCCGCTCACTGCACTGCAGCGCCAACAGCTTGCTGCTGTTATTGATTTATTTCCCAATTGCGACAAACAAGGCTTAGGTCGAACTCCATTGATACGTCATCATATCGATGTTGATGGAGCTCCGCCCGTAAAACAACGCTACTATCCCGTGTCACCCGCCGTGGAAAAATTGATGTACCAGGAAGTAGATAGAATGTTGGCTATGGGAGTGATTGAGCCCTCAACTTCGGCATGGAGTTCGCCTATGCGACTTGTTTTGAAACCCAACAAGGTTAGATTGTGCCTTGATGCAAGGAAGCTAAATCAGGTCACTTGTAAGGATGCTTACCCTTTGCCGAGCATCGAGGGGATCTTTTCTCGACTCCCAAGGGCTAACATCATTACGAAACTTGACCTGAAAGATGCTTATTGGCAGATTGGCCTCTCGGAGGAATCAAAACCATTAACCGCTTTTACAATTCCTGGGAGGCCCCTCTACCAATTCGTTGTCATGCCTTTTGGCCTCTGCAAAGCACCTGCTACAATGTGTCGTTTAGTAGATGAACTAATTCCTCCAGATTAGCGAAACTGCGTATTCGGTTATCTGGACGATTTAGTTGTCGTCTCGGAAGATTTTCCCACACATCTCGCCGTTCTAGTCAGACTGGCCGACCAATTCCGAAAAGCCAATTTGACTTTAAATATAGCCAAATCTCATTTCTGTGTCACCGAGGTAAACTATTTAGGTTATATAATAGGTGACGGGGGCATAAAAACCGACCCCCAGAAAATAGACTCGATCTTGTCATGGCCCGTACCCCGAAATATTAAGCAGGTGAGAGGTTTTCTCGGCCTTGCAGGTTGGTACCGTCGATTTGTAGCCAATTTTTCATCAATTGTATTCCCAATCACCGAAGTCTTGTCCACAAAAAGGAAATTTAGCTGGACAATAGAAGCACAAAAGGCCTTTGACACCCTCAAGAAGTTACTAACTTCGGCACCCATTCTCTCTAATCCCGATTTTTCGAAAAAGTTTTATTTACAATGTGATGCCAGCGATTTCGGAATCGGTGCTGTGCTCGTCCAGTTAGATGAGGAAGGGAATGAGAAGCCGATAGCCTTTATGTCGCGTAAACTAAGTACAGCACAAAGAAATTACAGTGTAACTGAGCGCGAGTGCTTAGCTGCAGTAGAAGCTGTAAAAAAGTTTCGCTGTTACCTTGAGTTACAAGAGTTTGAGGTCATAACCGACCACTCTTCGTTGTTATGGTTGATGAAGCAGGCAGATTTATCTGGACGTTTAGCTAGATGGGCATTTAAGCTCCAAGGCTTTAAATTTACCATTCGACACAGGAAGGGCAAAGAAAATGTTGTACCCGACGCGCTTTCTAGAATACCCTTTGGTGAAATATCCGAAGTGGAGTGCCTTCAACCAGAGATTGACTTAGAATCGCCACATTTTAACGATGACGACTATGCACAGCTTAAGGACAAAATAAAGGGAAACCTTTCACAATATCCTGATGTTAAAATTGTAGACCAATTCATATATATTCGAACTGATCACTATCAAGGAGATCCTGATCAGGAAGCCTCCTGTTGGAAACTTTGGGTCCCAGATCAGTTACGACAAAGTGTTATTGTTCGAGCACATAACTCGCCAGTTTCAGCCCACTGCGGTACAGGGAAAACCTTGGAACTAATACGCAGAAATTTTTATTGGCCTGGGCTAATTCATGACGTTAGGAACTACATTCGTTCTTGTGAAGTTTGCAAGACATCAAAAGCACCAAATTTTATAATGAAGCCGAACATGGGTCAACAAACGGTAACTTCAAGACCATTCCAACGAATGTATATTGATTTGCTAGGACCATATCCACGTAGCAAACAAGGATATATAGGATTGTTTATCGTGCTAGACCATTTTTCCAAATTCCATTGGATATGCCCACTAAGGAAATTTACGTCAGCTGCTATTATAGATTTTTTGAGAACTAACATTTTCCATATATATGGAGTTCCGGAATCGATTGTTAGCGACAACGGTTCGCAGTTCAAGGCAAATGAATTTAACGCCTTCCTGACATCGTTCGGTATATCTCATACATACACCGCACTATATTCTCCCCAGGCAAATGCCTCGGAGAGAGTCAATCGCTCCATCATAGCTGGAATACGTAGTTACCTAAAACATGATCATACTATGTGGAACCAACACCTTAGTGCCATAAGTTGTGCTTTGCGAAATACTTATCATCAAGCAATTAAATGTTCACCATATCAGGCAGTTTTTGGTATAAACATGGTTACCCATGGCAGTTCGTACAAACTCTTACGAAATCTCGGAGCTTTGAGTGAACCTCACATACAACTGCATAGAAATGATGAACTACAAATTTTAAGAAAAAACATAAAAGATCACTTATCTACAGCCTATGAATCTAATAGACATCAGTACAATTTGCGATCGAAATCTGTCCTTTTCAAAGTTGGTCAAACCGTTTACCGCAGGAATTTTGCGCAAAGCTCGCATGAAAAGAAATTTAACGCCAAATTAGCTCCACTATTTATTAAAGCTGTGGTTAAAGAGAAAATAGGTAGCAGCTACTATATACTACAAGATGTCGGCAGCACCAATACTGGCACATATCATGCAAAGGACATTCGTCCTTAAATATAAATTGGCTCCTCATAATACTTTTGCATAAAATGCAAGTATTATGCGGTTTGTAATATAATTTAAAATACATTTTCAAATTTTAACGTAACAATAGTGTACAGTACTTAACATCATATCTTCTTGTTCACCGTCCGTCCATCAAACAGATAGCGATCATTAAACACTGCTCTATTTTTTTCTCTCTTATTGCCTTACTTCTGTAAGAGGTTTGCTTAGTCTAGTCAATCGTTATTATCATTCTTTTCTAACAATCCACCAATCAGCAAAGACCTCGAAATTCTTTAGGAGAAGTAAAATTTTCTAATAAAACTAAAATTTTTTTTAAAAGTCCACGTGCAAAGTTATTACTTAAAATTCTTTACGTGTAATCCTTTAAATATAAATTCTAACTTAAAAAAAAAAACGAGAGGTAAATATTTCCTATTATGTGCAAAGTGCAAAATTACAGTGTAATATTTAATTGGCAGAAAATATACCTCAGAGTCGCCACGCGGTTCCCTCGAATTTTTTCAAAGTACCCAACCATAAAAGGTTAGAAATTCTACCCGTAATCGAGAACAAAACCCTGATAAATATTGTGAAGGTAAAATTTGATGTACTAAATTTAAGAAAGTGCTAGTGCTTAGATAGTTTTGTTTTCCTTCACAGGCCATAAACCAGTGCGTTATACAGTGTTGGAGGCTCCATCGGAGCCCCACCTAACCTCCATTCTGACAGTACCAGACCTACATTTGTAGCGTAACAAAGCATTGCTGTACGCAACACAACACTACTAGAATTTGATAACCCATTAATTGTCTCCCGGACGATCAATCTAATTTGAAACCACCAAAGGGACACATTTTACCCAACCAAAAAGTGGTTGCATAACATCTTTAAAAGAAATCCTGTTAAAATTGATTTTTCCAGTCACACCGAGGAAGACAACAGCATAATCTCTGCAACTAAAGTGAATTTAGAAAAAATACAAAATATTTACTATCACAAATGTTGAAGATCATCAAAAATTGACTTAACTCATTTCACAATCACATAATTTAAGAGAAATTTTGCATGGAGTCACCCATATCCATTATGTAACAAACGAGATGATCAATACATTACAAAGCTTTAACCTCAGTAAGTAAGCAAAGCAAAAGAAACAATAGAATTGATCTTTTTATCACAGAACAGCAGCAACAAACAACAACAATAATGGAAGAGGCCTCAACCAACGGTGTTCTTGTTTGGTGAGTAAATTAATCCAAAATTGATACAGCGATCTTTAATTTTTTTTTGCTTTGCTTTTGTGACGTCATCAATGACCAACAACGCATATAATTGATTTTGTGTTTCGCTAGCTTTGAAGTGTTTTGTTCTCTCTATTAAAGTAAACTCAACAAAAATTGTTTTCTATTCCTCTTTCATGAATGAAATTCTAGTTACACTCATGATAATAATCTTAATCATAATTATATTCATTCTAGATGTGTGTAATTATATTGAAAGTAATTTTTTTCGTAATCCATATATTTTGATAATTACCATCACAATAATGATGCTTCGAAATAATCTTAGCCATATATATAAGTTAGACCACCCCAGTAAAACATTTTGAATTTTATATATATATATATATATATATATATTTTTTTTTGAGTTACCTAAAAACTCTGATCAATGAATTTCTTTTGTCTAGCAATAAATGTTAACATTATGAAGAGATAAAGCCTCTAGAGTTTTCTTACAAGGTGTAATCGCAAAGTGACTTAACTGCTCATATAGGGATTTTAGCTACAAAAATGTGCAAAGCTATTATCATAGGTCGGGAGGGTATTGAGCACAGGACTCCAGTCCACCGGGAGATCCAAAAACGTATTTTGATTGATATTAGCTCCGCTTCCGTAATTTTGACCCAACTTGGGGAATATTTGTTGTCAGCTTTTGATGTTGTGGTCAATCCATAGTAATTTGTACTTTTCTTCTTTAGAAACTTAGGGAGTCTATAATAATTGTATTTCTGGTATGGACCACAATTTGGTAGGGAGTTGAGAAGAAAGAACCACCCCAATCCCGGCTGCTAGCTAGCCCCATTAATGGCTCCCGTCTATTCTCAACCCCAATGAACTAAATCAATTTTTATCTTTATGATCAATCTGAAGTGGTACCATTACAATGATTCTTAGAAAAAATATTCTTTAAAAAATCCACGCCTATACCTCAGATGATTCTTAGAAAAAATATTCTTTAAAAAATCCACGCCTATACCTCAGATGATTCTTAGAAAAAATATTCTTTAAAAAATCCACGCCTATACCTCAGATGATTCTTAGAAAAAATATTCTTTAAAAAATCCACGCCTATACCTCAGATGGTCCTTAGAAAAAATATTCTTTAAAAAATCCACGCCTATACCTCAGATGATTCTTAGAAAAAATATTCTTTAAAAAATCCACGCCTATACCTCATATGATTCTTAGAAAAAATATTCTTTAAAAAATCCACGCCTATACCTCAGATGATTCTTAGAAAAAATATTCTTTAAAAAATCCACGACTATACCTCAGATGATTCTTAGAAAAAATATTCTTTAAAAAATCCACGCCTATACCTCAGATGATTCTTAGAAAAAATATTCTTTAAAAAATCCACGCCTATACCTCAGATGATTCTCAGAAAAAATATTCTTTAAAAAATCCACGCCTATACCTCAGATGGTCCTTAGAAAAAATATTCTTTAAAAAATCCACGCCTATACCTCAGATGATTCTTAGAAAAAATATTCTTTAAAAAATCCACGCCTATACCTCATATGATTCTTAGAAAAAATATTCTTTAAAAAATCCACGCCTATACCTCAGATGGTCCTTAGAAAAAATATTCTTTAAAAAATCCACGCCTATACCTCAGATGATTCTTAGAAAAAATATTCTTTAAAAAATCCACGCCTATACCTCAGATGATTCTTAGAAAAAATATTCTTTAAAAAATCCACGCCTATACCTCAGATGATTCTTAGAAAAAATATTCTTTAAAAAATCCACGCCTATACCTCAGATGATTCTTAGAAAAAATATTCTTTAAAAAATCCACGCCTATACCTCAGATGATTCTTAGAAAAAATATTCTTTAAAAAATCCACGCCTATACCTCAGATGGTCCTTAGAAAAATATTCTTTACAAAATCCACGCATCTACCTCAGATGATTCTTAGAAAAAATATTCTTTAAAAAATCCACGACTATACCTCAGATGATTCTTAGAAAAAATATTCTTTAAAAAATCCACGCCTATACCTCAGATGATTCTTAGAAAAAATATTCTTTAAAAAATCCACGCCTATACCTCAGATGATTCTTAGAAAAAATATTCTTTAAAAAATCCACGCCTATACCTCAGATGATTCTTAGAAAAAATATTCTTTAAAAAATCCACGCCTATACCTCAGATGGTCCTTAGAAAAATATTCTTTACAAAATCCACGCATCTACCTCAGATGATTCTTAGAAAAAATATTCTTTAAAAAATCCACGACTATACCTCAGATGATTCTTAGAAAAAATATTCTTTAAAAAATCCACGCCTATACCTCAGATGATTCTTAGAAAGAATATTCTTTAAAAAATCCACGCCTATACCTCAGATGATTCTTAGAAAAAATATTCTTTAAAAAATCCACGCCTATACTTCAGATGGTCCTTGTAAAAATATTCTTTAAAAAATCCACGCCTATACTTCAGATGGTCCTTAGAAAAATATTCTTTACAAAATCCACGCATCTACCTCAGATGGTGTTCTGAAAAATATTCTTTAAAAAATCCACTCCTATACTTCAGATGGTCCTTGTAAAAATATTCTTTAAAAACTCCACGCCTGTACCTCAGATGGAGCTCTGAAAAATATTCTTTAAAAATCCACGCCTCTACCTCAGATGGTTGTTGGAAAAATATTCTTTAAAAAATCCACGCCTGTACCTAAGATGGTCGTTGGAAAAATATTCTTTAAAAAATTCACGCCTGTACCTCAGATGGTTGTTGGAAAATTTATTAAATTATTTATTAAATTCTTTAAAAAATCCACGCCTCTACTGCAAGGGGTCTCTTAAAAAATATTCTTGAAAAAAATCCACGCCTATACCTCAGATGGTTTTTGGAAAAATATTCTTTAAAAAACCCACGCCTGTACCTCAGATGGTTTTTGGAAAAATATTCTTTAAAAAATACACGCCTCTTCTGCAAGGGGTCTCTTAAAAAATATTCTTTAAAAAATCCACGCCTCTACTGCAGGGGGTCTCTTAAAAAATGGTCTTTGGAAAATTTTTGTTTAAAAAACGCCGAGCCTATGGTGCAGATTGTCCGTGGAATTATATTCTTTAAACATTTTCAGATTTGTTCCTTAATTTTTTCAATATTTAAAAAAATATACACCTTTACAATTTCTCCATTCCTGGAAAATAATTATTTCAATTGTTGTAGTTGTAGTTTACAAAACGTCTAACCCTTAATCATCATTATGGTCGTCAACATTGTGGCCAACATAGAGTTGAATTTTTTCGGCAACCTTAAACGGCATGCCACAATATCTTGCTAACAATTTCCTCATGCCTCGGCACAAAAGTTCACAATTTTTCAAAGTGGTTTCATTTTCCGGTTTAGGTTTCCTTTAAATGCACCACAAACAATCCCGGCAAAAGCGAAAGAAAATCCCGAAACTTCGTTTTGAAATAGAAGAAGTACTGCACTAATTTTTCTTAACTTTGCAGTAATGCCATCCTTGGAAAAAGGAAAACAAAAACTCGACAGAATCTGAGTTTTTCCAGCGTTTCCTTTTTTGGCTTTTCCTTCGACCAACCAAAAAAACTGAAGTGCACAACAAATCCCCTTTCTGGATGATGAACACAGTTCTTTGGCCAATTCTATGGTTGGCTTATCCTTCTTATCCTGATAGTTTAACTACAAAAAACAGGAGATAAAAACAAATTACAGTTGATTTTTTGTCCGTCCGTCTGGCTGTTCTTTTTGTTTTCATTCGACTACGAATTAAATATTTGAAAATGTGATAAAAAGTAAATAAAATGTTTTGTTTACAACCCAGGCCAAAGAAATTTGCTAAGGATTAGGCGCTGACATTGTTAAAGTGCTGGGCGTTTTTGTGGTAGCACATCAAATATTTCGTCCTTTTTTGGATGATATGGAAAATTTGACAAAACATAGAAGAGCAATAAATGTAGTTTGTGAGGAAGCCAAGATGTTTTCTTATCCAATGAAATCCTTAAAACCATCACGCTCACCTTCGATCGTAAAATCGTAAATTTTTTAATTACTTGATTGAACAAATAACAAATATATAATTTAATAATCAACTGTATTGCAATCCCATGTTTACAGATACAGAGTAAATTGAAGGAAAATACCTTCAAGTAGACAATCCATATATGGGACTTTTCATATCCAAGAACCATCACAGTAGTATGTTTAGATTTTTAAAGAATATTTTTCCAAGGACGATCTGTGGTAGAGTCGTGGATTTTTTAAAGAATATTTTTCCAAGGACCATCCGTGGTATAGGCGGGGATTTTTTAAACAATATTTTTCCAAGGACCATCCGTGGTAGAGGCGTGGATTTTTTTTAACAATAATTTTCCAAAGACCATCTTTGGTATAGGCGTGGATTTTTTAAAGAATATTTTACCAAGGACCATCTAATCTCTAAGCGTGGATTTTTTAAAGAATATTTTTCCAAGGACCATCTAAGCTCTAAGCGTGGATTTTTTAAAGAATATTTTTCCAAGGACCATCTAAGCTCTAAGCGTGGATTTTTTAAAGAATATTTTTCCAAGGACCATCATCAGGCGTGGATTTTTAAAGAATATTTTTCCAAGGACCATCACAGCAATAGGCGTAGATTTTTTAAAGAATATTTTTCCAAGGACCATCACAGCAATAGGCGTAGATTTTTTAAAGAATATTTTTCCAAGGACCATCTAAGCTCTAAGCGTGGATTTTTTAAAGAATATTTTTCCAAGGACCATCTAAGCTCTAAGCGTGGATTTTTTAAAGAATATTTTTCCAAGGACCATCTAAGCTCTAAGCGTGGATTTTTTAAAGAATATTTTTCCAAGGACCATCTAAGCTCTAAGCGTGGATTTTTTAAAGAATATTTTTCCAAGGACCATCTAAGCTCTAAGCGTGGATTTTTTAAAGAATATTTTTCCAAGGACCATTAGGGGCTATAGGCGTGGATTTTTAAAAGAATATATTTGCAAGGATCGTCATGGCTATAGGTGTGGATGTTTTGAAGAATATTTTTCCAATGACCTTCTAAACGTGGATTTTTTAAGAATATTTTTCCAAGGACGTTCTAAGCTTGGATTTTTTAAAGAATATTTTTCCAAGGACCATCAGTGCTATAGGTGTGGATTTTTTGAAGAATATTTTTTTCAATGACCTTCTTAGTGTGGATTTTTAAAGAATATTTTTCCAAGGACGTTCTAAGCGTGGATTTTTTAAAGAATATTTTTACAAGGACGCTCTAAGCGTGGATTTTTTAAAGAATATTTTTCCAAGGACGTTCTAAGCGTGGATTTTTTAAAGAATATTTTTCCAAGGACGTTCTAAGCGTGGATTTTTTAAAGAATATTTTTCCAAGGACGTTCGAAGAGTGGATTTTTTAAAGAATATTTTTCCAAGGACGTTCTAAGCTTGGATTTTTTAAAGAATATTTTTCCAAGGACGTTCTAAGCGTGGATTTTTTAAAGAATATTTTTCCAAGGACGTTCTAAGCTTGGATTTTTTAAAGAATATTTTTCCAAGGACGTTCTAAGCGTGGATTTTTTAAAGAATATTTTTCCAAGGACGTTCTAAGCGTGGATTTTTTAAAGAATATTTTTCCAAGGACGTTCTAAGCGTGGACCAAGGACCATCAGTGCTATAGGTGTGGATTTTTTGAAGAATATTTTTTCCAATGACCTTCTAAGCGTGGTTTTTGAAGAATATTTTTCCAAGGACGTTCTAAGCGTGGACTTTTTAAAGAATATTTTATCACGGACGTTCTAGGCGTGGATTTTTTAAAGAATATTTTCCAAGGACGTTCTAAGCGTGGATTTTTTAAAGAATATTTTCCAAGGACGTTCTAAGCGTGGATTTTTTAAAGAATATTTTTCCAAGGACGTTCTAAGCGTGGATTTGTTAAAGAATATTTTTCCAAGGACGTTCTAAGCGTGTATTTTTTAAAGAATATTTTTCCAAAGACCTTCTAAGCTTGGATTTTTTAAAGAATATTTTTTTTAAGGACATTCTAATATTTTCCAAGGACCTTCTAAGCTTGGATTTTTTAAAGAATATTTTTTTAAGGACCTTCTAAGCTTGGATTTTTTAAAGAATATTTTTTAAGGACATTCTAATATTTTCCAATGAAAAAGCGTGGATTTTTTAAAGAATATTTTTCCAATTACCTTCTAGTGGGTTTTATTATGAATGTGTTTCTAAAGACCTTCAAAGCCTTAATTTTATAAAGAAAGGCTTTCTAAGCTTGGGGTTTTCAAAAATGTGTTTTTAAAGACCTTCAAAGACTGTTTTTTTTTTAAAAAATATATTTCCAAAGGCCTACTAAGTGTGGATTGTTAAGGAATGTTTTTCAAAGACCTTTAAAGCCTGGATTTTTTAAAGAATATTTTTTTCCAAAGACGTTCTAAGCGTGGGTTTTTAAAGAATATTATTCTAACGGTCATCTATGCGGAAATATGGAATGGAGTCCACCATATGTGTTGGGTTATGTGAAATAATTTTCTTCCATCTCAAGTGTTTCCTCCATTGTAAATAAATTAATTCCGAAAGGCTACACGTGCCACTAGATAGATATGCAATTGATTTACCCTTATGAAACACCTTGCCCATCCTTTTCATCCTTATATGCATCCTGTTATTTGGCATGAGCAAATATTGCATTCAGACATACCGCTTACCCTACCCTCCCGCTTGACAGTAACTCCTGAAACACTCGAAACATGAATGTTAAACATAAACAGCTGGTCAAGTATCTGTTTTATTTCATAATAAAATAAAAACAAAAACGAAACGAAAAAACATCCTTAGCCACAATTCATACAAGAAATTAATCCTACAGGATATGGGGATTTTGCACATGAAATAACAAAATGAATATTCCAAGGATGCTGCTGATGAGTTCCTTCATACTTGCACTCTGTGCAAATGCAAGTGATGCAAATCAGGGCCAAACAACTGGACTACCTCACTTCCCCCCACCCCCAAAAAAGTAAAATGAAACATTTTGCAACTTGTTTCGGTTATCCTGCAGGATACAGCAAATACAACAATTCCACACTCTGTTTACCACCAATGGCCGAACACATATAAATTCCCATCATGGTGCGCTACTAGGATATGGAGATAAACCGAAGCTACAACTCTACATGGGTAACATATGATAATAACAATAACAACAACAATAACAATAAAAATTACTTTCGGTACATAAATGTCCATCCAACAGGCTTTAGCTGGGTGCTGTTCCTGCTTCTGGTCCTGGTGTACCGCTTGTTTGCCTAGCTGTCTGTATGTCTGTCTATTATATCTGTTTTTCATCATGTAAAATGTGGTTCATTGTCATGTTGGCTGCTTGTCTCTCTGTCTGTCTGGCTGCCTCCTGAAATATTGTCTATTGCTACTGCTCCTGCCAACTGGCGGCGTTTGTTTCCCTTTTCATGCTATGGCTTCATTTTTTATTTTCGGTTATCGTTCTTTTTTTCGTCCATTCGCTCATTCATGCTGGTAATGTTTTCCATTTCTATTCCCCTGCCATCGCTTGGTGGCGCTTTTTATTTTCAATTTTATTTTCTCAAGGGTTTGCACTTGAAAATGCAATAAGCGATTACTGTTCATATGTTTACGAATAAACACATTCGTACATACATTTATTTGTCTTGTAAAATGGGAGGGTATGAGGTAGTTCACTATTTGTTGTTACTATTTAAATATTTAATGTGGGGAATCAATATCGAAGGTACTATTTTTAGAGAATAATTTCCAAGGACCATCTGAGGCATGAGCAAGGATTTTTAAAATAATATTTTTTCAAGGGCCATATAAGGCGTAGATTTTTTAAAGAATATTTTTTTCAAGGGCCATCTGAGGCGCAGATTTTTTAAAGAATATTTTTTCCAGGGCCATATAAGGCGTGGATTTTTTAAAGAAAATTTATATAAGGCGTATATATATTTTTCAAGAGCCATATAAGGCGTGGATTTTTTAAAGAATATTTTTCAAGGGTCATATAAGGCGTGGATTTTTTAAAGAATATTTTTCAAGGGCCATATAAGGCGTGGATTTTTTAAAGAATATTTTTTTTCACAGGACTATATAAGGCGTGGATTGTTTAAAGAATATTTTTTTTCACAGGACTATATAAGGCGTGGATTTTTTAAAGGATATTTTTCAAGGGCCATATAAGGCGTGGATTTTTTAAAGAATATTTTTTTTACAGGACTATATAAGGCGTGGATTTTTTAAAGAATATTTTTTTACAGGACTATATAAGGCGTGGATTTTTTAAAGAATATTTTTTCAAGGGCCATATAAGGCGTGGATTTTTTAAAGAATATTTTTTCAAGGGCCATATAAGGCGTGGATTTTTTAACGAATATTTTTTCAAGGGCCATATAAGGCGTGGATTTTTTAAAGAATATTTTTTCAAGGGCCATATAAGGCGTGGATTTTTTAAAGAATATTTTTTCAAGGGCCATATAAGGCGTGGATTTTTTAAAGAATATTTTTTCAAGGGCCATATGAGGCGTGCATTTTTTAAAGAATATTTTTTCAAGGGCCATATGAGGCGTGGATTTTTTAATGAATATTTTTTCAAGGGCCATATAAGGCGTGGATTTTTTAATGAATATTTTTTCAAGGGCCATATGAGGCGTGCATTTTTTAAAGAATATTTTTTCAAGGGCCATATAAGGCGTGGATTTTTTAAAAAATATTTTTTCAAGGGCCATATAAGGCGTGGATTTTTTAAAAAATATTTTTTCAAGGGCCATCTGAGGCGTGGATTTTTTAAAGAATATTTTTTCAAGGGCCATCTGAGGCGTGGATTTTTTAAAGAATATTTTTTTACAGGACTATATAAGGCGTGGATTTATTTAAAGAATATTTTTTTACAGGACTATATAAGGCGTGGATTTTTTAAAAAATATTTTTTCAAGGGCCATATAAGGCGTGGATTTTTTAAAAAATATTTTTTCAAGGGCCATCTGAGGCGTGGATTTTTTAAAGAAGATTTTTTCAAGGGCCATATAAGGCGTGGACTTTTTAAAGAATATTTTTTCAAGGGCCATATAAGGCGTGGGCTTTTTAAAGAATATTTTACCAAGGACCGTCTGAGGCGTGGATTTTGTAAAGAATATTTTTCCAAGGACCGTCTGAAGCTTGGAGTTTTTAAAGAATATTTTTCTAAGGACCGTCTGAGGCATGGAGTTTTTGAAGAATATTTTTCCAAGAACCGTCTGAGGCGTGGAGTTTTTAAAGAATGTTTTTTCTAAGGACCGTCTGAGGCATGGAGTTTTTAAAGAATGTTTTTCCAAGGACCGTCTGAGGCATGGAGTTTTTAAAGGACCGTCTGAGGCATGGAGTTTTTAAAGAATATTTTTCCACAGAATATTTTTTCAAGGGCCATCTGAGGCGTGGATTCTTCACTGAATATTTTTTAAAGTAATTTTATAACCTGAAGAAACATTTATTTTTAAACATCCATTATCGTTACTCTTCCAAATTAAATTGACATATTCCCGCAACAACGTAATTTTACTTAATTCCCCAAAATACTGTTTATGACAGCAATTTTCTGGCATACTAATATCTAATGCTAATGCAATGGTATTAGATATTAGTATGTCAGTAAATGACCAGAATAAATGTATTATTTACAATCAGCAACATTCAAATCCCAACTAACAACTACCATACATGCAAACACTTTAATTCATTTTTTTGGGTGGTGGAATTTAATTAAATTTATTAGTTCGCATTAAAAGCCCTGACTTACAACTATAACCAATTTTAAAACAAAAACCAACAACAACTGGCTTAGCCACCGATAGTCGACCAGCCAACCTGCTGTACAAACAATCCTCTGTTTATCAACATATCAAAAATTGATGGATGAATTGCATTGTCATTGGCCTGAAACGACCATAAAATTCATTGACCAACACCGAAGCAAAAAAAACTGTCTAGTTCCCCAGACTAAAAACAAACGATTGAAAAACTGGAACTTGCAAATTTGTTATCTAAATGGTATTTTGGCCACATTGTGTCTTTTGGGATGGATGGATAGATGTGGTGGTGGTGGTGGCCTACATTGTCCTCGGGACCGTTAACGGTCATTTAATTTGATTTATGAATATGACTGGCCAGTGCAAAATCCGAGGATATCATTTGTAGGTATTCTGTTGGTTCTCGCAATGAGGAAACTGCTGATGATGATGAGCTGTTTAAATTTAAATTGATCGATGTGGGTTAAATAAATAGCCAACCATCTACATTTTAGTCGATTTTTTGATTATTTTTCATTTTATAACAAAAATAGATGTTCGTTTTACATCATTTTCCTTGGGAGGGGTTTAGAAACTGGAAGGCATTCAATCGACTAGCTTTGTAATGTTCTTTATAGCCTTCAGTCCTTCTCCCGGACGGTAGGTGAGTACACAAACATCATCATTTTATTATTTTGCTTTATAACAAAGCATTTGTCATGCCATTAATGACATTCCAACAGACAACATTTGTCAGACAATGTGGAGCCATGATGAGATGTGTATATAAGAAGAAGGCACCTACCTAACTCCTCTTGGGAACAACAACTGCCTAACCTTCGCTTGTGTGGCTCCTCTTTGTGACAGTCGTTTACAAAAAGCCAAAAACACACACAGCCTGTGTAGAACAAACCTTAAAGATTTCATTTATTTAGCAATGGCTGAAATGAAAACACACACCAAGAGGAGGAACAGTGCTATGAAGTAGGACACAAAACTGATTCCCAAGGCCAAACAATTTTCTCCACAAATCAGTTAAGGTCCTATAAGTGGACCATGTAATGTCCAATGATAGAACATCTGTCTTCAATATGTTAGCTCATAGTTACTTATATGAGGATGATAGGTCTTCTATAAGTCGCCTCCTAATTTCCTACAAGAATAAATTTTAGAATCCTTCAGGTCTTCTATAAGGAGATATTCTAAAATCCCTAATGAATTCTATAATAAGTCATTCCAAAATCCATCTTGATTTCTTAAATAAGTCCTTCTAGAATCCCTCAGAATTTCTATAATAAATCGTTCAGGTATTCTATAAGAACCTGTCTATATCTGCTATAGAAGAATTCTGTCGGTCTTCATTACTCTAAAAATCTTGGGGTCTTCATCTTTCTAGAAGAAATCCCTAGGTATTAATCTGTCTTCATCTGTTCTAGGAATACTCAGGTATTCATCTTGGGATCTCATCTGTTCTAGAAGAAGTCCTGAGGGTTTTTTCTATTCTAGAAGGAGTCCTGAGGTCTTTATCTAGCCCAGAAGAAGTCCTGGAATCTTCATTTATTGTAGAAGAAGACCTGGGGTCTTCATCTATTCTAGATGAAATATTGAGGTCTTGATCTATTCTAAAATTAGCCCTGATGTATTCATCTATTTTAGAAGAAGTAATAAGGCCTTCATCTATTCTAGAAAAAGTCTTGAAGTCTTCATCTATTTCAAATGAAGTCCTGAGGTCTTCATCTATCATCATCATGTATTCTAGAAGAAGACCAGAGGTCTTCACCAATTCTACCATAAATCCTGAGGTATTCATCTCTTCTGGAAGAAGTCCTTAGGTCTTCATTTATTCCAGAAGATGTCCTGAGGTCTTTATCTATTTTAGAAGTTCTGGGATCTCTTCTATTCTAGAAGAAGCTCTCAGGTCTTTATATATTCATGAAGATGTTCTGGGGTCCTCATCTATTCTAGAAGAAGTCCTACGGTCTTCATCTATTCTAGAAGAAGTCCTAAGGTCTTTATCTATTCTAGAAGAAGTCCTAAGGTTTCATCTATTCTAGAAGAAGTCCTAAGGTCTTCATCTATTCTAGAAGAAGTCCTAAGGTCTTCATCTATTCTAGAAGAAATCCTAAGGTCTTCATCTATTCTAGAAGAAGTCCTAAGGTCTTCATACATTCCAGAAAAAGTGCTGAGGGCTTCATATGTTCTAGAAGAAGTCCTGCGATCTTCATTTTTATAGAAAATCATAGTGTCTTTCTATATTTCAGGAGAAGAATACCTGTAGATTATCTATAAGACCACGTTTCTTAAAAGAGGAACTTCACTACAAGAAGTCTTTTGGGTCTCCCATAAAAAGACATTCTTGCCTTTTATAAGAACTTCTATATGCACATAAGAAGACCTTCTGGATTTCCCTATGAAGACCTTTTGGTTTTTCATAAGGCGACTTTCTGATCCTGCCAATCTGGTGTTTCCTACAGAGCCTTTCTGAACTTCTCTTAGAAGACCTCCTGATATGTTTTCGAAGAACAACTGATCTTCTCTCAGAACCTATCTTCTATAAGAATCTTCTATGGGAAGACTGTCGGATCTACTCCTTACTACTTTCTGGTTTTCTCTAAGCACACTTCAATAAGAAGACCTTTTGGTCTTCTACACAGAGAAAAAATAATTTATGAATATTTTCATATTTCATGCATATTTTTCCATATTGTACATGCACGTCGCTTCAGGTAAAGAGGTAAAAATTCTTATAATCTTGAGAAAGCCACTATTTTCAATAAATGTAAACAATTCATTAATACCAAGACTATTTTCATACTTTGCTCTATTTTGCCACAATTTGAAATCATTTTTTATTCTCTCTCAGTATCTCTCTCATTTGACAAAAACAATTTTATTCCTTCCAAGAAAAGATGCCACAACCATTTATAGTTCAGCTGTATGTTGTTTCGTTACCGTCATGTGTCTCTCCTCTTACTTGGTGGTTGTTAGTTTTGCAACCGTGTGTTTGTCTACTGTTTTTCCTGTTTACAACCTTGGTCTCTCCACTCACTCGAGTGTGACTAAATTTTCATTTCATTGTCTCTGTTACCGACCCCTGCATTAGTGTTACAAAATTCCCATATGTATTATCCAAATTATTTCGATATAAATGCCAAATACAATATATATAAAGTAAATGTTGATACGAGCAACTAGTTTACGAACCGATATGATTGATCGAATCACGCAAAATAAGAATATGTAAGGAAATAAGAAAAATCGGGACAAGACAAAATGTAGAAGAATTACAGAAAATCAAAACAACGACAAATACTTTCTGTGTAATAGAAAATCCGCCACCACCAAAAACATACTCCAAAGTTGTTTTTTCGCTCTCTCTGACAAGAAACTAGTATTTAAATTTGTATGAATTACATTTGAAAAATGCTTCCGAACATTGGATTTAAATGGCCTAATAATATTACTCACCTCACAGAATATTGGTAACATTACGTTTTCTCGTTCGCAACACTGTTTCACCTACAATAGCGGAATTTACCACGCAGTTCACTGGATTATCGTCATCATCGACCATGGCATAATGAAAATGTAAAATCGCAAATGAAAAGTGGGAAAAACGGGGACATTTCTGACCATAGCAAGGTTGGGAACGAAGGTGTATACACGTAGGATGATAGGTAACCGCCTTGAGCATTCCAGGCATTTGTTCGTTCTGTCTTTTTTTGCAAACATTTGAATGGGTGCCACATTGGTGTGTCTAATTCGCATTAAAATTCGATATATATGGGGAGGGTAGTGGGAGGATCGGCACATCAACACACACACAAATACCAAGTTTTGTAAGGAAAATTTGTTCTCATTTCTACTATCACCATTTTATAGCCCACACTTTCTCTCCGCTCCCTTCCGTTCTCCTCTACCAGAGAAATCATTGTCAAATAGAAATGTATATTCGCTGTCTCAGGTTCGTGTCTACGCGATATTCATGGACATTTCACAGCCATAACGGATGTTATTAACTGTTGAAAATGGCTATTTTTATTTACACGAAATGCCAATATTATTTCCGCTAACAATCCTTTAATGACAACGTAGCAGTAACAGCAGAAGCGACAACAACAGCAAATAGAGCAAACGTCTGATAGTTTGCTTTTTTCATTAAGCTAAATAAACATGAAATCGTTCCTTTATTACCATTTTTGTTCTTTTTTGCCACTTTGTGTGATGAACTTCGCATGATATGAATATAAATTAAATATTTGAGTATATGAAAACTGAATTGTTGGAAATTAGCTTTATTTTTCCGATATCAATGGTGAAGGTATAGTGAAGGTTTATTATAGTGGATATTAATTTAAATATATTAATAAGTAGTTTTACAGGAGACTATTTTGGGTTTGAAAATGTTCAATTGGATATCTTACAGCAAACTAAAATAATCTGTATATTTAAGAATAACACTAATTAAAGAATGAACGGTACAAAGTCGTCAATCACAATCCGAAATATGTTAGGAAATGGTTTATAATTTTAACCATTAATGTGGTTCCATACCCCGCTTTTGAACGCGTGATTTCTAATCCACAAAACTGTTTATTTGTTTCAGTTTTTTGCCTATACTATATACTGGTATTGCATTTAATTTGATTTTAATTTCTCTCTTTCCAGGTTTTGGAATTTTGCAACCTAAGCTAGTTGCATATAAAATTTAATATGGTGACAGGTAAGCGTTTTAATTGGCAGTTATCGTTCTTCTGTTGATAAAGCTAGAACCTCTAAGCTCTGCATTAGGGTTAATGTTTTCTCCCCATCATGTAGATTATACTCTGAATCGAAAGGACAATTAGATGGCTAGCCTCTGAGTTTATGTTCGAACAAAATGGCTAATTTATCAGAGAATAATGTAATACAGGTTAACGTCTTGACGTCCTACTACGAATTTTATCCCATACAACGGTGTGCTGACAATAACATAAATACAACATTTTTTTCCATTTGATAACCTAAAGTTTCTAACATTATCAGAGGTTGTCCTTTATCCTCGAATAGCTTCAAATGGTTTTCATTTAATTTTTTTTTTCATTTTATAAGATTATCAAGAGTTCCCTAAGGCATTGTATTATCTGGGTGTGTAGGGCAAAGTCACGCTTTAACCTGCAAGAGCCTTCGTCTCGACTAGGACTTTTGGCCTTATTTTGTTCAGCTGGTATATAGAAACGATTTACAGCTATAATTATGCCCCAAAATTTTCCTAGCGTCACCGTGTAGATTAAGCTGCGAACAGATGTAGCATATAACCTAAAATCTATTTTCCAAAAAAATTAAAATGTTATTAATATCACAACTATTTTCCTACTTCGCTCTGCTTCACCACTATTTGCGACCATTTTTTTCTCTCCCTTTTTTGCCAAATACAAATGTACTCCTGTCAAAAAAACAAAAAAAACACAGTAAACACCATTTATTGTTCGGGTGTGTTTTGTTTTGCTTGCAATCGTTTATTTCACTACTGTTTATGTTGATAACCGCCGAATACGTTCCACTCAATCGATTGTGACTAGTATTGCATTCCATTGTTTCGTTGTTTCAGTCACCCTTACCGACCTCTGCATAGCCTTTACAAAATTCGCATATGTATTTTCCAAATTATTTCGATATAAAAATGCTAAATACCATATATCAAACAGCACTTGCTTGACTGCATAATAATTGGTTGCTCCAAAAAACGCAGAAAAAGAATATAAAAGTAAATAAGAAGACACGATACAAAGTAGAAAATCTAAAACGACAACGAATTTCTGTATATAGGCTGTTACGGCCCTGGAAGTAGGAAGTATGTGAGTGCTGGATAGAATGCTACAATGGGACATAGTCACACCTACTTATCTTCGTGATCAAAACTTACAACGTTGCAAATAACTAGGTCAGATTTTTCGTCTTTTTGATCCTAGTGATTTAAATATTTTTCCTACATCAGATCAGATGAACTGCTAACAATCACAGCCATAATAGGGCAATACAACCCTGCGAAATGGGTACATTTTTAAAACGCTACATCCCAAATTTCTGTATCTTGGGGTGTTGGGATACGTGTTCCTATAAAATGGACTGCAATTTTGGACCCAATATTATCCCCCAAATAATGGCCCTCTTCTTCTTCGGTATTTTTGGGTTTGGGTATTTGAGGAATTTTGAATGCACTTGTTTTCAATTAGACTTAGAGCTTTGGTAATGAGATCAATTGTTTTCGGAGTTCTCCATTCTGCACCTATATATATATATATATATCAGCAAGGTTAATATATCAGTCCAGAACTTCATACAGTTCGCCATTACATAATGAAGACTACATTCACATTTTTTCCGATAGATCTATTTTTACTGCTTAAGTTATTGACAGGAAAAGCCTCCGACTCTGGAATCGTATGTTGTTTCATGTTTTTTGTGAGATAGTAGATCTAGTAGATAATAGATCTAAATTATGGGACTTCTAGGGACTAATGGGACTAATTCGAGTAAAAGAGTAAAGTGATTAACTGACCTAACGATTCATCAACGCCCAGACGAAACGGCTGGAGCTAGAATCCTGAAATTTTGGGTGAGGGTCGCTCTTGGTAAAAGGTGTCGGATAAGGCACGAAAAGTGCAGCTAGAACGAAATTTGGATCGGGAGTCACTGATGGAGTGTAGGATAGATGTACCAAAGGGTTTTTGGAAATTCGAACTATTAATATCCGAAAAGTACTAAAAAGTATTAAATTTGATACAATTTCGTAGTATATGAACGGATAGAGCTAAAATTTGGAATGTGAATCAAGGCTGAGAAGTGTTGGGGTAGGATTGGTGTATGTAGAAATGTTGGAACTTCGTACTAATGTTTACTACGGTATCAAATGTGGAAATTTGTACTAAATGGTACCTGATTTGGATTTGGGTGAACCGATAGAGCTGGAATCTTGAATTTTAAAATTAGGATCACTGTTGATGGAGTTGAGGTGTAGGATTGGGTTTTATAAAAACTTTTGGAAATTCTTGCTAATGTGTACTATATATTGTACCATTCGAATTTTTGGATTCTGAAATTAGGAGTTACGATCATTATTGGTCTATGTAGAAAGTCTTGGAAATTCGTACTATTATGCACTTAATGGTACCATTAAGTTTCGATTTTGGTGAACCGCTGTTTCTATCTTCACACTAAATCTTTATAGTATACTATATCTAAGCGTTTTGAAATATTTTTTCTTTTAAATACTTCGAACGAATCGAGGGCTGATCAATATTTTTTACCACAGTTCATGTTTAAATTATTTGACCACCACTGTGTATGTACAATGGTTAGGATAGAATTTCTAAGTTGTTGTATTCATATTCCTTTGCCTGCCTGTTCAAGTCACGATAGAGACCGCAATATTTAATAAAGAGTTTTGAAATGTTGCACATGTTGCACCATAAACAGGTCATTCTGTAACCGATACTAAATTGTTCATTTGGTCAGATCTTCAGGATTCAGGAATCTTAACACACATCATTCAAGACCTAATTTGTTAGGCTGTGCCAAATTTCGTGCTTAAATCGACTCAAAAAGTGATTCTATGCATATTCTCAAACGGAACCATGTGTCTGTCTCGTTTCCTTTTGCCTCTTACAAACATATGCACAAAGACATAATACCCTGTACCAGAAAAAAAGAATTTGGTTCTAGAACCTCAAAACCTGGGGGCTACCAGAAAAAATTGACCAATATTTATAATTTATAGTGAAGAGCTATACTATCTAATAAGAACTCGACGTACTAAATTACAGTCAATTTGGTCGAAAAATACGATCAGAACCCCCAAAATACCAAAAATTTGGGGGTACCGTTATATGGGGACTACCAGAAAAACTGGACGTATATTTATAATTTTTAGTGGAGTAATTTGGTACCCAATAAGAACCCAATGATCCCAAGAACCCGAAAATACCGAAAATTTGGGTGTACCCTTATATGGGGGCTTTCCGAAAAAATGGACCTTTATTTATAATGTTTGGTATGGAGATTTGCTACCCAATAAGAACACAAAGTACCAAATTTCAGGGAATTCGGTCGAAAAATGCGATCAAAACCCCCAAAATACCGAAAATTGGGGTAATCTTATATGGGGGCTATGCGAAAAAATGGACCTTTATTTATAATTTTTGGTAGGGAGATTTGCTAACCAGTAATAACTCAAAGTACCAAATTTCAGCGAATTCAGTTAAAAAACGCGCTCAAGAACCTCAAATTACCGAAAATTTGGGTGTACCCTTATATGGGGGCTATCCTTTATTTTTGGTAGGGAGATTTGCTAACCAGTAATAACTCAAAGTACCAAATTTCAGCGAATTCAGTTAAAAAACGCGCTCAAGAACCTCAAATTACCGAAAATTTGGGTGTACCCTTATATGGGGGCTATCCTTTATTTATAATTTTTGGTAGGGAGATTTTTTACCCAATAAGAACACAAAGTACTAAATTTCAGCGAATTCGGTCGAAAAATGCGATCAAAACCCCCAAAATACCGAAAATTGGGGGTAATCTTATATGGGGGCTATCCGAAAAAAATTGACCTTTATTTATAATTTTTGGTAGAGAGATTTGCTATCCATTAAAAACTCAAAGTACAAAATTTCAGCGAATTCAGTTAAAAAACGCGCTCAAGAACCTCAAAATACCGAAAAATTGGGAGTACCCTTATATGGGAGCTATGCCTAAACGTGAACCGATTTTCTCCAATTTCAATAGGGTTCGTCCTTGGGCCAATTAAGTGACCTGTGCCAAATTTCATCCAAATCGGATCATAAATGCGACCTGTACTTTGTTAACAAAAATACATGGACAGACAGAAAGTGATTCTATGCATATTTTCAAAAGGAACCATGGGTCTATCTCGATTATTTTTGCCTGTTACAAACATATGCACAAAGACATAATACCCTCTACCACAGTGTGGTGAAGGGTATACAAATTTAAGGGTCATGCTCGCATTTCCCTATGATATATCTATAATTTTGAATTTCAGGTTCTTAGGAGGCATATAAGATATTCAATATTGTCCATGTTTTGATATACCATCATATATATGACCGCCCCATTATATGTATTTTTAGGTTTTAGTCGCACACTACTATCGAATTTTGTTGTAATTGTATTTGCATTCTCCCCTACTGTGCATTTTACGACTTATATTCAATAACAAATATTGAACAGCGTTATTTAATAATATTTTATTTCATTGATTTAATAAAACCACAACACTTGTTTGTATTTCGCTTTCAATGTGTTTTGTACCTCGACTCAGTGGCGTAGGTACAGAAATTAAGTGAAAGCTAGTAATAAAATGGACAAACGTAACATTATAACACATTCATCTCTTATGGGTTATTGGTTGTTATGGTATTAACAACAACTTTTTGTTCGGGTGCCCCTCCAACCCCCCTAACTACACCCATGCATCAATTGTGTATTTTTTATTTTGTTAAACATTTTTCCAATTTATTACTGCTCTTTTTCCCCAGAGTTGAAAATGTTTTCAATTAAATTAATTGCTAAAGTTTTGTAACTAAATTTTTCAATTGAAATATTTTCTGAATGATGAAAAGTTGTGTGTGGCAGGAGTTCAAACATCATTTCAATGACGAAGTAGGCTCGACGAACTGCATTCACTTTTCCGCCAGCGGCAGGGCAATATGTTCAAATTTTTTTCTCTCCTTTACATTTCAATCAACACAGATAATTCCATAATTATCCTTAAGCTTCATTGCTAAAGTCTAGCCAGGCATTAACAACAATTTTGTAAATTAAATGCAATGCAACATATTCGACGTTGTATGTATGGATTGATGTGTGGCATATGGAAATCCAAACAAAAAAATATTTCTCCCAACTCTATTTGAATGGGTGCTGACAGATGTCTTTCGTCCTGGTCACAAGTGAATGTGTAATGAATGTGGGAAGCTTGACTATTTGCAACAAAATACAATTGCAATTTGTTGCATATTCATATTCAAAGTATCCACAGAACCGAGAAACTCCATCCAACGTCAGAGACAAAGTATAACACTCAAAACATTGTTATTCAGTTATGAAGTTGAGTTGTGTACCTCCATTGAAATAACAAAAATATTGAAATATATACTCGAATAATATCAACTGAATTTTAGCTGACAATAAATCTAGTTACTATGCGATTTACAACATGTTAAGCTGATATTTAGGGAAGAGTGAATTGTATGGTATCAATTATTTTTACCACAAGTTAAAGTTCCATGAAAAAACGGACGCTGTTATAAAACGACACATAGTTTGTCGCCAAAGGGAATAAATGCTATTTATTAAATAGTTTCTCAAATTTGGGGCTGTAATTAGAAAATTCTCGTTATTAGTGGGCATGGCACCTCTTCTAATTTGGGGTTTCAGGTTTTCGGTAAAAATTTCAAAATAGATCCATAGTTTTATACACTTTGATAGGGTGAAAATGTGCCTCATCGAAATATTGGTTTTAGACCCCATGTTTCTTAGGACCAAATCCGTTTCAGGAAATTTGGAGTCGGTTTACAAATGTCCGTCCTTCCGTCTGGCTGGTGCGCACGATAACTTTCGAATGGAATAATCTATTTCATTCAAATTTTGCACATCTTATTTCTTCTTTCAAACTTAGTTCAAGTTCGAAGATGGGGAATTTCGATCCACTCATCCACAAATTCTGTAAACAATTAATTTTATAATATCATGCGAACGTACTATCCTATTTGAATCAAACTTTGTACAATCTATTATCTTAACCAAGCCTAGATCAAGTAGGAAGATGGACCCATTTGCCCACTCCTTCTTGCACCTCTCCCACAAAGGGTCAACTTTTTTCAATATTTATAAATCCAATATCAGGCGAATGGAATCTCCGATTTGAACTAAACTTTGCACAACCCATTTTCTTAACTAATCCTACATCATATAGGAAGATGGGACCCATTGGTCCTCTCCTTCTGGTACCTCCCCACAAAGGATAAACATTTTCAATATTTATGAATCCAATATAAGACGAATAGAATATCCGAACCAAACTTTGCATAACCATTGGAAGCCATTGGTTCACTCCCTCGGAACCTCTCCCACAAAGGGTTAACATTCTCAATATTTATAAATCCAATATAAGGCGAATGGAATATCCGATTTGAACCAAACTTTGCACAACCTATTATCTTTACGAAGCATAGATCAAGTCCGATGTTGGGACCCGTCTGTCCTCTCCTCCTCTAAAAAGGGTCAATATTATATAATCTTGTAAATTTTAAACCGAATTGACCAACACTACATCAGAAACATCTTTGGTAAAAACATATACCTTTTATAAAACGAATAACAAAAACCTGTGTGTAACTCCAAAGACCTTCTCCGCAAACCATAGGGTGAGGGTGTATATCTGTCGGCAACGCCGACTGACACTTTATTAATTTTTTTTAATATACCAACAATCCGGCGCCATTTTCCGTATTTACCAATATATTTCAATCGGATCATGAACGAGAAATGTTGATTGCACCTGTTGTCCTCTCTGTCCTAAAGTGTAACCACTGAAATAAACAATGGATGTTCGTCTTATTTGTCCAACAGCCGGTCCAGGGTGAAATTCTGCCAAAGGGCTATATCAAAGTATAGACCAAAGGTATTTTTCAACCTCCAATAATTAAAAAAGGCTCCTTATAAGTATGGTGTCTATTGCGTCAATTTCAACCCGGAAATATTATCTGATCATCATCGAAAGTTATAGGCGTCGTCTTTCACCACACATTTCCGCCCTCTAGTGTGATAATGTTAATACTAAACAATATCAGGATACGTAGACACCTGTAAGTATTTAAGCATAACTACCACAACCAAATACTTACTTAGATGCCTTGTTCAAGAATTTAAAAACTGATGGTAGTAATTTTATTAATGGTTTACTATATCGAAGCTGTAGTTCTCAGGTTTGTAAAAATATCACGCGACAAACTGTTACCTTCTCTGAATACTCGGTCGGAATCGAAGGGTTCGGAGAGGTCCTTTGTGCCAGTTAATGTTATCCTACATTACTGTAATTATTTTGCAGGATTAATTATTTTGTTTCTAGCCGACGCAGAAATGACTTTAAACACCTCTGAAGGGATAGGGCTGTCGTTATCCTACATTACTGTAATTATTTTGCAGGATTAATTATTTTGTTTCTGTCCTACGCAGAGATGGCTTTAAACACCTCTGAAGGGATAGGGCTGTCGAATGCGGTTTTATAATCGAATGTGTCGAAGTGTTTTTCGTCGGTATTTTTCAGGATCTGGCAGGAGTGAAAATCTGGTCAATTGTGGATATGCCAGGCCTAAAGCCTGAAACAATCGTATGGTCCAATAATGTCATTGACCATTGGCTTCAGTCGTTCACACCAGCATGCTGATAACACTATAGTTGACACATATTGTCTTGTCTCCTCAGGATTCTGAGGTTCCAATCATTGGGCAGCCATTCCTCTAGCAAAATTTACTAATCAGCTGGTACATGCTCCTGACCAGCATCTGACCACCAACACCTGCTGCTTTATTGTTCTTCAGCCGATTGATTACTATTCGGACCTCATCTTGACTAGGTATCTTTCACCAGGTTTCCTTCTTCTCTCACCAGTTTTCCTTTTTTCCTTCGGTTTTGGTTTTTTACTTGTTGGTAAAATATCCGGACAGGACCTGTACATCTGCTCCCCTATCTCCTTCTCCGCTGATAATTCTCCCTTGCTACTGTCTACAGCAGAGATGGCCTGTCGGAAACAGTGACGTAAATGACACACATTTCCGACGTATAATACATACGTCAGAAACGTCGGAAACCTACCCAAATCCATTAGGTTTTCGACAAAATAGCTATTTCCATTAATTAATTTGGAAATTACGCATGCTTTACTCAAATCCATATAAAATTTCAAAAATTTCTTCTCGAAAAAATTTAAAAATTGTTATCAGTTCTAGTAAGGATTAGTCAGATATATGTAAAAATAATATATATTCTTGAAAATAACTGTGTATGCTGATAATATTGATATAAATGACGTTTACTACGTTTATTACATTTTATACAGGTATATGACGTTTTCGACGTTTACACCTTTTTGACAGTCGAAAACCTAAAAATTCGTCACACGGACCATCCCTGGTCTACAGAGTAGCAACACCCTTCATGACAAGTTTCCTGACGATTGGATCATTACTGTGATATCTACAGTTTTTAAAAATTATAATGGACAAACATAACTAGTCGATCAGTATTCCAAAAAGTGGGTGTAGAGTATAAATATATATATATATATATATTGAGCATTCCAAAAGTGGTGTAGGGTGTATATTGTCTTACTCTCTGACTTTTGTTTTTATAGCATGTCATAATTATAATGACGCAAAGAATAGGGGGGACTTTACCCAAATTCGCTATAGTTCCTCAAATATATAATAATGTAATTGTCAACTGATATTTTTATACTTAAACGAAACAAAAATGCAATCCCAAAATGTATTACTATACACTAATATCCTCCGATTCCCTCTTAAGGATCATAATATTAATGAAAGTAATACCATATAGTGTGCTTCCCTTGGCACACGTTTTTTATTTGCCAGGCTTACCTTTTTATAAATTATTGCAACATGGGTTTTATACCGGTTTTACAGATGTAACAAGTGCTTAAACCACATTCACATGCCCAGCCATGCTTGGAATATGAAGGACATGTTGCACTACACTACACATACATCCAACCAAACCAACACCAATGTAACACATTGAATAGCATACACAGATGAGAATTCAGAGACAGGAGCTTTCATTTCCAGGGAATAGCAACGAGTTTGTGAATGTGTGTGTGTGTGTGTGTGTGCGTTAGCGGAATTGCATTGGTGCATAATGCAATTTTCACCTGACTGAGTAGTGGCGGAGTCGAGTCTACTCAACGGATGGAATGAATGGAAAACCGGAGGTACTTGGAAAACAAAAAATAACAACAACAACGAGAAAAAACTCTATGAATTTTACATAGCTGTAACTGTAACAGCATGTGAAATAAATCTGATTGTTTTACGTTTCGTTCGCTGCTATCATCGTTGTTGTTGCTACTGCTGCAGATCCTGCTTCTTTGCCTGAAATATCATTGAACTTTATGCTTTACTTTTAGCTTTTTTTCTCGTTTTTTGTTTTGAAATTGTGTCGTATGTTCGAGCATCCACCATGTATGCCAATCAAATTTACAGATGTTATACATTTTTAAAATAATATCACTCTGCACAGCTTCGATAACTTTATTAATGTTAACAAGATTCCTTTCTTGAATTTGTTGTGCTTGACATGACAGCATGAACTTGATGTGAGACTTGATTCAATGCATATTTTCAAATCGTTTTAACAAAAAAGTGCTAAAGGAAGAGAAAGAGACTATATGAATTTGACAACATTAGCTTTTTGAATCCATTAAAATTTCATAGGTGGTAATTTCATTTTCTCCAAAAAATTTACATTATGAACGCCATCATCATTGTCAGGTATTTGTAAGGCACCCACACCAGAAACGATGCACAAAAATGTATGTGTGTGTGCGTATACAAGTTTGCGTATCGTTTTGATGTTTTAAAAGGATGTGTTATTTTAAGTGATTGTCTCTTCTGACATTAATATACGTGCATATGTAGGTGTGCATGTGAGTGTTTCGTTTTTCATACTCTTTGAAAGTTAGTTTTCTTTTAGCTGGTCCCGGACACAAAATTGCATTATAGGCTGTCCTGTTAGGTTTCCATATTTAATGTGATTTATACGCCGAATAATGGATGCACTCTTACAGGGAATTTTTGAAGTTTTTTTGTAGTTGAAAAAGACATATGGAACTAAAAGGACTTAGGCTACAATGAACTATGGGAGAACTTTATTGCAATGGAAGTAATGGAAAAACATTATATGATTTTTAGGCCGAAGTTTTTCAACACTACATAGTCAGCATCTAATACCAGAATATGACCCAAAATGGAGCTTATGGTCTTTATGAGGATGGAAATTCTTGGTGAGTGTATAAAGAACCCAGAAGGACAAAGTCGCCATAGGTTAACCTTTTTGCGTTTTGGGGAGATTCATTGGTTTTTTGATAAATTGAAAATTCATGAAGAAAAAACTTTTCATTTAAGGGAAACCCCCCCATTCTGGATTTTAATTTTTCATGATTGTCAATGGGCTGGTAAATCAATACGCATGCTTTTTAAGGTTTGTAACTTTGCACATATATAATTGAAGATTTAAAAGTGAAGAAAAATAATTTACAAAAAATGTTTGTTATTGTTTTGTTGTTGTTTTTTTTTTGTAATTAAAAAAAAGTCCTTATTTTTGATGGCGGGCATGATAACTCCTCACTGGAACATCGGAATCCGAAAATTGCAACGGTGTTAGAAAGAGTACATGTCTGGCTCTCGTATGAACTAGGATTATTGACTTCTCTCTAAAATTAACAAAATAGTGGACCTTTGAAAAAATATTTGTGGAAAATCGCCGATTTTTTACCAAAAACCAAGTTAAAAAATAAGGAAGATCTTCACCGAGTGGCTTTATCCTAGTTCATACGATAGCTATACACTCACAGAGAAACGTGTAAAAATTTGAAATCGATTGGGTTATTAGTTTTTGAGTTATCGTGCCCGCCATTCGCAAAAAAATGTTCAGAGAAAAACGTGTTTCAAGTTTGAGAAGCCCTTCAGCCGTCACCTGATGCTGACACAATAAATCGGCTATATCTTCAAGAGTTCTTGAGATTTTCACTTGAAATTTTGTAGGGACATTTATTAATTAAGCTAGATTCGAATTATATCAACAACATTTTTGACGCCGAGAATGGGGGGGGGGGGGGGTCCCCTTAATTGAGTTTTGCTTGTAAGGGCGATGAACATTTGAATGGCCTTCAAGTCAATTCTTTTCTTTGGAGCCAGTTATTCTCTTTTGATCTTTATATGCGGCTATTATAGGTTAATTTGAGATGGTATGCCTTTAGTCAAATCGAATGTGGAATATTTTTATGAAAAATATTGTCCATCTATCTCGACTCATTTTACATCCTTGAATTATTGAACAGTAAAGTATGCTACAAAAATGTCGCTCAAAAGATAGGGTCCTCAAAGACAATAAATCGATTTTCGAATGTATTCTTCCTTCCTATTTTTACCCGAACCTTGTTCTGAAAACAATAAACTAACTAATAAATTTGATATCAATTGTATTTACAAAAACTGCGGACTTGTCTGCATTTGCCATAATGCTGTGTCTCGATTAAGGGGGGAAACACATACAAAGCCATCTTAACAGGTCCGGCCTGAATCCTTGTATGTGTTTTCCCCTTTATTCGGTCTTTGGTGAATTCAGACATCGGTTTGTTAATGTTTCTGTAGGTTCGGATATTTTTTTTTTATTTTGAATAAGCACCTCATGATGGAGGGTATAAATTAATATTTCACTTCACATTTTAAAAGTAAACATATTTTTAAATCAATACTTAATATTTGGGCTTTATTAATATTAAATCTGCAAAGAAAATCATCTATAAGAACGTTTTTAACAGACTATATTAAATCCATAACGAATTATGAGACCTATTACCAACATTTTTCAAATTTTTACAACTATATGGATGTTTGCAACATACAACAACACCAACGATCGCTCCATCTACTAAAGCAACGAGTTCGCATGACGTCCCCAACATTGACATTTACAAAGGCTTCTGCACTACTATACAATTCTCATTCACATTGTTACACCGCATACTTAAGTATTTCAGTTTCATCCACTGTGGTAAGGCTTTCAATTTATGCAATGGTGGAATCTATCAATATATGTATAAAAAAAATGAATTTCTGTTTGTTTGTTAGTTAGTTTGTTTGATCTGTGTTAGCTATAGATTCCTAAACTACTGAACGGATTTTCAAGAAATTTTCACAGTCGATTTTTGAGTAGGGGAGAGGGGGGCATCTTTGAACGTGGGGTACCTTTGATTTTATGTTAATGGAGTACCAAAGCCCAAATATATTTCTCGATTTACACGATTTTTGGTATAGTGTACTAAATTAAGTCTAAATGGTGCACCAAAGTCCCTATATATCTTTCGATTTGCACGAAATTTGGTACAGTTTACTGAATTAAGGCTAAAATGATGTGTGTTAAATTTCGTGCAAATCGGTTCTGATTTATATATATATCTCCCGTATTTATTTCCGTCCGATTTGATGTTAATAGAGCACCAAAGCCCCTATATATTTCTCGATTTACACGATTTTTGGTATAGTGTATTAAATGTGAGCTATATTACATATACCTCCTATATATATTTTCATCGATTTTAAGCAAATGGTTCACTAAAGAACCATAGCTAGGCCGATTGACACAGCGTACTGAAGTTAAAATAAATTTATCTCTCTCAAGGTTCCTTGAAATCGGTTAAGATATAGATATAGCATAGCTTCCATATATAATTTCGACCTATTCATGCTAATTGATAGAGATTAAATTTGAAAAAGAGCAGCATATCAAATAATTACAGCTCTGTTTAAATTTAACGTAACATTGGCAGGGGCAGCGAAGTGCCACGGGTCCAGCTAGTTTTATATAAATTCAATTCGTTTAGCTTTGATAGCCAAACGTGTAGAATGGTCACTAATTCCCTTAGAGGTCGTGTTTTTAGATTGAGGGTGGGTGATCGGCTCTCAGATGGAAAGATCGGCTCAGATGGAAAGGTTAAGGTTCTGGGAAAAAAATACTATCCTCTTGTCTGAGATTGTGCCCTATTCAGGTAGAGGACGGCTCCTATAGGTCGCACTCTTGTAGGTCGATCTATGAAAAGGCACAGATTGATAGGATTGATGTTTTCATGGTTAGGTATGGTCTCACATTCTTAGATAGGTGTCAGTTTGTTGAGAATAGGACTGTCGAGGATTTAATTCGTTGTGTGGAGGGATCGGATCGGTTGCGTGCTTGTAAACACCTGTCGCCCGCAGCTCTCGCTAGATTGAACGAGCTAGGCTGGCTCTAGGGAGAGGAAGGTCTTTTGTTTTACCACAGAAGATTTTTCCTTCGGACTGGTATAAATTACAGTCCAGCGCACATAATGTTCCCTTAAATATTTTCTTCTGTGTATATGATTTTTTAATTTTTATTGGATAAAGGAACATATTTACAAAAAATACATTATGAGTCTGGAGTTTAGCAAACCCTTCTTGAATGTATTAGCCTTTTATTTGGTATCATCGAGATTTCGATTTTGACCCTCAAAATATTGCGGAACAATTTTTGTCATAAAAAAAACACTTTTTTCATTAGTTTCCACATGAAACCAATAAACTCTGATTCGTCACCTTTTGACCCTACGGGACAGTCAGTGTCATATCCTAAACATTTAAATCTGTCCGTATAAACTGAAATAATTCCTCAATTACGAGCAATAATTGCGTCAAAATGATGCCAGATAGGCCTAAGACATTTATCAGTGTTGCTTCATCCCTTTTGAAACCACACTCCTACCACAAATTAGTTACTTTCGAATATTATGCATTTTTCAATTTATGCTAATCATCATTTAATATTGAATTTACAACCGTCTATCAGTGTTAAAATCCATAATTAATCCTTATGCATTGATTCTTTTGTTAGAAATCCAATCAATTTAAAAGTAATTATGTAAAATCTATGCCTTTTAATTTACTCAGAAATAATCTTTTGTCTGCACGCAGACAAACACACACACATACACAGACACACAGGCAATGTCTTTCTTTAGAAAATATCCTGCAAAACCACACATTTTCAACACAATTTCCACCTCTTATCCTCCATCTAGATTTATATAGTAGTAGTGGTAGTTGTATAGTAAATATCTATGACATGAATGCAGTTTGACATGAATGTCTTGTTCCGATGCCAACAGAATTGTCTGTTAAATCTGTTATCAGATGTGATTAAAAGTGTCTGTCTGGTTAACCCTTATCCCCTTTAATGAAAAACCATAACCACCCAACCAACTCCATTGCCAGTCAACAAGACGGACTGTTGATTGTTTGAATCTCAGGAATCTTAAATGCAAACAATGGAGAATGTGTCATAAACAAGGACAAACACAACACACACACACACACTTATGACGCAGCCATACATCCCTACGCATTAATATTAAATGTTTAGAATTATGGGAAAATATCAGCCGGAGACAAACAAAAGAACTATATGTCCTGCCGCCACCACCTACCATTGACATTTACATGTTTGCTTTCTATACAACCGAGAACGACCACTTGCAATATTTATGACCCTTTGAGACAACATAACATAAACGGCGCAACATAGCATATGAAATAGGGATTTCGATCGCTAGATTTTAATACATTCGTAGACAAGTGACTGACGAAATTGTTATAAGCGATATCAAACAAAGGACAACATTTTGAATATCGTCGTTGTAATGGATATTTCGTTATAAACGATTTCGCGTTCGTTTGAAACAAAAATTTCAATTGTATTATTTAAAGCCCGTTGAAAAGAAAAAAAAAAACAATTTTTTATTCGAACCTGGAATTTCAAAAACTGGTGTCGATTTATAGTCAGGCGTTGGCAGGATCCAAAATCCAAATAGTTGAACATGTAGCGATGAAATTTAATCAGAGATGCTCGTCATTTAAATCTCTCATTTTGAAACACCCGTCGAAATATTCGTCGGAGACCCCATAAGGTGTATGTATTCCTTATCAGAATAAATACAGTGAGCGGAGCAGTATAATCAGACGGGGCCGACCATACACATATTACAAGCCTGGGTAATATTTCGCGATATTTGCACTCCCTTGACGGAATCCTATGCGGCATATTTTCCGAATCATGTTTTCACGGAGTAAAAAATTACTCCATATGATTATATTTTGTTAATTTACACAACAATTTTTTACCCGCTAAATATGGACCGTTCATTATCTGACAACCAATCGAATATTTGTGATGTTCGGCTTATAATTGTGGCGTCTAGAGCGACTAGAAAACGAGAAAAAAATAAAGTTGTCAGTCCATTTCGTTCCCCTAATGTCATATAATTATCATCGAAAATTATAGGGGTATTCCTTGGCCAGAAAATCATGCAAAATTTGTTAGGCATCAGCGCTACATTTCCGCCTTCTAATGGAAATACTATACAACCTCATAATACATATAACCTACTCGAATACATACTTCAATATAATTGGTATCAATTAAGTGTCAACTCCTCCTCATGGATATACTATAAACTTATCGGGTCTATGTCCTTCAGGACATATTTCCATATGTCATAGAATGCAAATGTTGTAATTTTACACACAAAAGTCTGTGTCCATTTGACCCGTTAAAAATTGACTGATTTTCATCAAAACAGTCATGCTATTCTTTGACATTCCATTCTTCGTGTAAACTTTCGTGGTGTTCGGGTCATAATTGTAGCCTTAAGAGCAACCAGCAAAAACAGATAAAATAAAGTGTTTGGGACATTTCATCCACTAAATATTAACCGATCATTACCAACAACATTAGGGGTCTAGGCACGAACCCATCCTATATGCAAAATTTCGTGAAGATTGGTCCATAACTGTGGCCTGTATGGTGTTTACAAATTATAATGGACAGACGCACGGACACACCCATTTCTAGATCGACTCAGCTAGCCGAGATATGACGATCGGTATACTAATTGGATACAAAATTGTGTACCGCCAGATTTTAGATATATTTATGTTCCTATACACATTTTCCAATCGAAGTTCCTATATTTGGACATTCAAAATATTCAATATGAAGACCATATGAAGACCGGAAGGATTTATGGTATTTTTAAGGGTTTAAGGGATCATTTTTCCAACCGAAGATATTTCGTTTAATTTTTTGAAAGGCGATCGACATATACGCAGAAACATTTCAATACCAGTCAACGTGTTGATATGGTCCTCATATAAAGATTCTGGTGGTTTATGTTCTTGGAGGGTAAAACCCATATTTCTAGAAACAGTTCTATATGTTTTGATATAGACCCATATAAAGGTTCCACCCAATATTTGAAACTATTAGCCGCATATTCCAACAGAATGCTTTAACATTTCTTATTCACAGTTCTTTGGGCGCCTAATTTCCGAAAATTGCGTATATCCACTATTGACACAACCCCCATGTATAGGTCACACCCTCACTTTTCGCGTTTTGGCTTTCGTCGAATTTTCCAATCGAAGAAGTATCGAATATTTTGGAGGATTACAATCATTCATGCGGAATATTTCCAATATTGTTCAATGCATAGACATAGTCTCCATATAATTGTCTCGCCTAAAGTAGTCAATGATCAATCCAATTCAGGTTCCTTATTGGCAAAAAATTTCGTAACAGAATATTTTCATTATAGGTCTATGTTTTGATAGATCCTTCATTCAGAGGTCCCACCCACTTTAAGTACGTTGATAGTCCTAGAGTAATCTAACCGAAGTTATAGTATGGGAATTCCCCATACTAATCTTGAAGGCGGAAATGTAAAAAATTGGTTCCGCCTCATTATAAGTATTTTCATGGTCCTGATATTACCCTCATACAACGGTTCCGCCCCTTTTTAAGTACATTCATGGGCTTATAGACATTTTCTAACCGAACTTGCTGCAACCGGGCATTCCAGTTTCTTGAAGAAATAAAAAAAATATCCCACTTACCTTTTCAACCAAAGTGACTTAAATTATCATGAAAAGTGACATGTTCAAAATAGGTCCAGGTTTAGGTTTAGATCCTAGCCGCATTCTCCAATCAATTGGCTGCAATTTGCTATTCTGGTTCTTGATGAATAAACATTGCTTCACAAAACTATTCCTATATACACAGAAAAAAATCCAAAATTTTCAGAGGATATAAAACCTCCTCGCAAAACTTCCTCCAAATAAGGGTACCGATTGGTTTTTGATATTTTAGATTATAAATATTTTCCAAAAATATAAATATTTTTTTCAAAAACTCACGTTCCGGTTATTTTGAAAATCCCTCCCGATCTTCTTCCCTACAAAATCTAATGTAAACATGTCATAGCAGACATTCTTCGAGGACAAATCATGACAAACAATTCTTGGCAACAACTTTCTATTGTTCATTAAATTGCAACAATAGGAGATTTAAAGCAACATTTTAATATTTGTAAACTATACACATTCAAACACACATATATTCACATATACACTAATCTTCACTACCCAGGATACCAAAATTACGTTCATAAGGGCATTTACTTCATTAGTCAGAAGTTCATCAAATCAGCAATGGTTCCATATCGCCTTTCGTTGACCTCTTCACCTATGGTTCATTAGATTAGATAGCCTATGCTTCACAAGGGATACACTAGTTCTCATATGGTTTACAAGAGCACCTATAGCTTATAAGTCTCCCAATATTTCACCAGCTTATCAATGTTACCTTAGTGGTTCAAAAACATTCTGGAATAAAACCAAATTAATGAACGAATTTAATCGCAATTTAATCGCATTTTTTAATCGCAAATACTACTTCAGTCTATGTTCTATCTTGAGACCTAACGGAACGCTTGAGACCTAGAAGATGGCTGAGATCGAATATAAGACGAATTAGTGACCGTTTAAATTGCATTCAGAAATTTCAGATCTATAAGAGTTTCAATATTATGACTAACCATATTTAATCTCCCTTAAATGTCTGTTAGATTTTTATAAAACTCCCACCACTTTGTTTGCTAGGTTATTAGGAACTGTGAAATGCAACAGTAAACAATAAAGTGTGATAGAGCGGGGGAAAGTGGGGTGCTATCATGGATATAAAGTTGTCATATTTTACACAACAACTTTTAGTTTTACAGACTTACAGTCTGGTTGTCCTCTGGTTTTAATGTATCATATCTACATATTGCTGGTCAACGTGTGGCTTTGTCTTTGACATTGTCTCTGGGCTCGATGGTGTTTTCTGTGGACATGCAGAACAAGTGTCACAACATTCACACTCTCTTTCATCTAAACATTGTGAAGAATAGATTTGTTCATGATGAGGCTAAATAGGTTGTGACATTTTTAAATGGAAGGTGAGGATACCTTAACAGAAATATATAAAACGGGTATTAATTTAAATTTTAAATACTTTTAGGAATACAAAATGTTATATATGTATATATTAACATTTCCCAAATATATTACATTAAAATTTAAAGATATGCCAATTTTAAAAAATTTAAATAAAATTAATATTTCCTCAATGTTCTCGTTATTTACAGATTCCATATAAAGCATCTTATTTTTATAATGGAGGTAAGAACACGTTTTGTATTTAATAATTTCTATTTTTATTATTTATAATTTAAATTTTTATTAAGTCAGTCGAAATCGTTAATAACGACATATGGGTTATAACAGCGATATCCAAAAGTCCCCTGAAAATCCATGCCCTTTATTTTATATCGCTTATAGCTCAATAGACCAATTTTTTCGGTCCCTAGAACGTCGCTATAAGCTATTTCAATTGTATAGAGGACTCTTATATTTCACATAACGCCCCTGAATTTTATCATCATCTAAGATGTATTGTTTTGCCGCTCAGTCCGCACTCTGCTACGGCTGTGTGAGGCCATTTCGTTTGTGCTTGCAGGGAAGATGTTTTGTCTTGGCGCTCATTCCGCACTCTGTTACGGTTGTGTAAGGCCTTCTCATTTATGGCTGGCTGTCGTTGTTGTTGCTCAAAAGCTTTTGTTTAATTTTTTCCCCTTCCACACCGTTGAGTGTTTTTAATGATATAGTCGTCTGACAACTTGAGCTTTTTTCGGCTACGTTAATTATACAACAACAACATTTCATGTGTTTTTGTCTTTTGAAAGCTTTATTTTCTTTCATTTTAACGACAGGTGCATTTTTGAAACACCTGAAAGTATGTTTTAAAATTAATAATGTTAATTTTTAACAAAAATGTGGGAAAGTAGCTTTTATTTTTTTGTTTTAATCATGGCTATGTTTAAAAGTCAATGACCTTTAAAAAAATAGCAAAAATACTTTATAACTGTGTCTATGTTATTAATTTTTTTATCAATAAAAATAATTTAATAATACTATATAAATTTTTGGGGTTATAATACCAATTTATCTGAAGTATTATTAGATCAACCGTGGGGTATATGTGAATACAAGGAAATACTTCAAATGAACACAATTCATACTGGGACTAATTTAGGGATTTCAAACACAATTAAAAACAATTTTGTTTTTTTAAATTTAGATCTTACTTGCCTCAAATCAAAATAATTAATAAATTAATACAACTCATTTATTCTCTGTTTTGCCGTTCTGTCGAATTGAGCAAAACGATTAAAATTCCAACATTTCCAACATTGTCTAGAATAAAACATTATACAAATTTGTTTAATATTTAAAAAAGATAAACTCCAATGTGCTTAAACAGAGAATGAAAACGGGGAGGCGGTACAGTATGTGCCCGGGTAGCTCAGTCGGTAGAGCATTGGACTTTTAATCCAAGGGTCCAGGGTTCAAGTCCCTGCTCGGGCGGTGATAACTTTTTATATTTTTCTATACAAAATAATAGGTTTACTCTACTAATAATTTATTGGTATAACAAATCTGACCAAATGCAAAAATAAAACATCCACAAAAATTAATTCCATTTATTTGAGACATGAAGCAGATAAATACCTTTGGTTTTTTGTCACATCGTAAATTTGTTTTATAACTGTAAATGTATAAAATAAGTGAAATGTGCTTATTTTCACATAAAAATTTACGAAGTGATCAAAAACACCAAAGTTATTTTCGTAGTCCAGGAACCCCAACTAAAAAGAATTTGGGCATTAACGCCTGAATAATTTTTGTTGTTGTTTTTTATCACAACATATCTGTATATGTTATCAAAAATTGATCTTTTATATTCGGAGACTTCCCCTGCAATGCAGAAAAAAAATCAGTAGGCTCGCTTTTCTATGCCTTTACATTATTTGCAAAATACCAAAAATTGCTGCAGCTCGATACATATGACACATGTTCATGTATAGATGTTATAGCTGAACAGTTTTTGCAATTTGAAAGACCATGCCAATATTCACCTCCATTGGCTTTGATCTTTGATCGAATTTTTTCACTTCTACTCCAAGAACTGCCTTATTTGCTTGCGCAAATACCCATGCTTCTGATCCATACACCAGCACGGGTAGTATCAGCGTCTTGTGGAGTGTGAGTTTGGTCTGGCGGGAGGAGGCCTTGTTTCTAAATTGCTTACATAGACCATTTTAGCATATGGTGGCCGACACTATCCTTCTCCGAATTTCAAAACATATTTCATTAGTTTTATTTATACTTCGAAGCTGTAGTTTTAAAGTTCCACAGTTGGTTTGAGTCTACAGGACGTATTGCGCGTTGATACCATCAGCATGGTCCTCTTGCCATTTACTGTCAGTCTCACTTTGGCAGACTCCTTATCAATTCGTTCAAAGGTGGCTGTTACAGCTCGCAATGTTCGACCTATTATGTCGATGTTATCGGCGTAGGCGAGTAACATATGCTGTTTGGTTTACAGAGTGTCATTTCTGTTTTCCTGTGTCTCTCGTATGACCTTTTCCAGCAAAGGTCACCCTCGTTCGGCATTGAAAGGCTCCTGCAGAGCTGTATTAATTTTGCGGGAATGCTGTTATAGTCCCGTTCATGGTTCCGATATTGTTATGTGCAATTTTGGTTTCGTAGATCCCGTTCAGGAATTTTTGATGTTAAAGATGCACCTCGCACAGATAGGCCGATCGTCGAAAATGTGGATAAAATCGGAGAAATGATCGAAGTTGGCCGGCATGCAGTCGTAACATCGCCCAGGAGATAAATGTCGAATATAAAACTGTTTTAAACCATTTACAATTGGCCCGAAACGGCCAGATTTGGGCAATAGGAAAGGTGTCGTGTTTCACCGAGAGAACGCTAGGACACACACATATACAGTGACTGAGCAGAAACTTCGGGAGCTTGTTTGGGAAGTTTTAATGCATCCGCCTTACATTGCATTGCAAATTTTCTTTAATGATATAAAATTGGTATCTGTGGAGGATTGTGCAAATCGACTACTAGAGTTATTTGCAAATAGAGAGCAGGACTTCTATGAGAGAGACATTATGAACTTACTTTTAAAATGGCAACAAATCGTACAACAAAACGGTACATATTCGGACATTCCGAAGCATGATAAATAAAGTCATATACATCATATAAAAATAATGGATTTCTTTTTCCCCAACCTAATATATCACCCACAAAGAGCTATCAATATCAAAACTTAGGCTGAACTTTAAAAAATGAGGCGTGATATTATGTGGGGCTAATAAAAATGTTATTGTAACAAGCTTTTTTTTACACCAACTTTGGATAGAAATCCGACAAATACTTTAAACATACATAAATTTCTATTGGAAAATGAACTAAAATAAGGCAAGACATTTATGTGAGGTTTCGAAGACGTTTTATAAAAATTCCTAGAATGTGAGGGGATATTTATCACACGTCTATGACACTTTTCTCCGACATTTTCCCTGGATCGACATTTTCCCTGCTGCAGCTTTTTACGCTACGAATAATGAACGGAATTTTTATACCGACAAGTTTTCCTTATAACAATAACAAATTTAACTAAATATTTTTTTTTTTCAAAAAGCTCAATACCCTAAATCCTCAAACGTATATTTATAATTTGGGGAAGTGTGATACAGTCTTTAAACATTTCCTGACCTTCGAAACATTCAACAAAGAGTATTTTATGAACGCCACTCCAACTAGGTTGATCAATAGTGATAATGTTTGATTAGGAGATTTATCAGGGCGAAAAGCCTGTCTTAAATCTTCAAAATACATAAAATCGGGGGTATCGTTACTTGAGGGCTATACTTAAAAGCGGACATATCTTGAGAATTTTTGGTAAATGTATTTGGTACTCCACAGGAATATAAATTTACAGTCAATTCGGTTAAAAACGTAACCAAAATACAAAAAATATCTGAGGGAACTTCTGAAATCGGGCTATCCTAAAATTTGAGCCAATAAAACCCATTTTCAATACCAAACATCCTGGTACAATGTCAAAGCACTGTATTTAATATTGCGATTTCTATTGTGATTTCCGTCGAACCGACGGACTTGACTAAATCGATGTAAAAAATCAATTCTGCATCGGCCGGGAATCGAACCCGGGCCGCCCGCGTGGCAGGCGAGCATTCTACCACTGAACCACCGATGCTACATAATAATTCATATATGACATTCATTTTCAAGACCCAAAAGTATATTAATAGCCGAATTAGAATATTGGTAATTTACACGACAAAAGTATCTATGCTTTATAGTTGATTATTTAAGCAGTTTAACATTAGAATCTGAAGTAAACGCTTATATTTTTTCAAGCAACTTTAAAACGTGGTTCTTAAAAAGCAAACACACAACACCACTTTTGCCAAATGTTTACAAACTCGTGTTGTTATTCAATAACATATCTATCGGGTGTCTAAACACGCGTGTGTGTTCTCATTTTCGATAATTACCACATACTACTTCTACCCCCATTCGTATCTGAATCTACAGTTTAAATCTTAAAAATTTCGACTTTTTAGGACTAGGAGAGATTTATATTCAATGTTAAGAATCCGTCATTTACAAAAATTTCGAATTGCATCGGCCGGGAATCGAACCCGGGCCGCCCGCGTGGCAGGCGAGCATTCTACCACTGAACCACCGATGCTATATAAAATTCTACAATAAACAAAACCTCTCAAATTCATCGATTTCTTTCTCTAGAAGTTTAGGATCTTTTCCGGCGAAAATAAAACCAATCAGAAAATAGTTGAACTAATTAAAATCTTCAACTTCTCAACACCTTTATAAATTCCTCCATCTAATTGTGATCTACAACACAACATCCCAACCCCTTGCCCCCACTTTTTGGGTTTCGTACGTTTGCGAAAAAATTGCCAACTAATTCGTAAAGACGCCACCTCATTCACATTTTGTGCAATCATTTATTGTTATTGCCACTTTTTTTGTTGGTGCTATACGATGAGACAATGCCGGACGAGATGACACCCCAGACTACAATGACCCCCATATTCACACGAAAATTAATTTACAAAAATAAACTGAAAAAAGGGTATCCTAATGTTCATTGCGATGATGATGGCATTGTTTTGTGATATGTTAAACATGACATCTAACAGCCTACCAGAAAAATCAGAAACATCAGCAACGACAACAACAGAAAAAAGAGTAATCAAATAAACTTTCAACGGCAGCAACAGCAACGACATCATCAACAGCTGAATTGTCATTCAAACGTTATCACCATCATTGTTGTCAGTTGTCGTTGTCATTATGTTTATAATTGTGTTAAAAGTATGATGATGTTATTTTTGTTGTTGCTGTTGTTCCTTCGTCTCGGTAGCCCTAAAAATCACCTACGAGTATCTAAGCAAATAATGTACATGGCCACATGCGCCATCTGGGCTACGTGCAACATGCAACAACTGTTGTAGTTTTTTGTGTTTGTAGCAACGAAATAAAAAACTAATCGTGCTTTAATAATTACGCTTCAACAAATGCTAAACTATGGGTCCATGGGAGTCAGACATAGGCATACAAATATTAGTAGTAAGTGAAAAAAATATTGAGGGTGTTTGGTTGTTGGTTGATGATTTAGTGATGTAATATTAGGGTTACTAAAACCGATTAAAATTTTTTAACCATTTTATGCCTTATGTGCCTCTTCGAAATATTGGTTTTAGACCTCACGTTTCTTTGCACCAAGTCCGTTTTAGACAATTTGGAGTCGATTTAAAAATGTCCGTAAAAGTGGCCGTCTGGTGCGCACAATAACTCTCGAAGGGAGTAACCGATTTCATCCAAAATTTGCTTACGTGCGTAGCTGACTTCTTATAGAGCATTTTTTCCATAGGCCGAGAATAAAAAAGATTTCCAGGCGCGTCGGTCTTTTGTGCAGTTCTTACAATGTGAAAGACCATGTTCGGCCATAGCGTCTTCAACTTCATCGTTTCATCTAATTCATGGCCTTCCCCTTCTGTGTGAACAATCACTTGGCTCATCCATCCATTTTCACAACATGACCTACCCAATGAAGTCGCTGCAGCTCAATATGTCTTTCTATGTCCGAGAATAAATGCAGAACTCTTGGTTCATTCGACGGCGATATTTTTTTCTCAACCACTCCAAGAGCAGCATCATCTGCTTGCGCAAGTACCCTTGCTCCTGATCCATACACCATCACGGGTAGTAATGAGTTTGGTTTGTATAGTGTGAGTTTGGTCTGGCAGGAGGTGGCCTTGTTTCTAAATTGCTTACTTAGACCATAGTAGCATCTGTTGTCCAACACTATCCTCCGAATTTCAAAACTAATGACATTAGTTTTATTTATGGTGGTACCAAGGTATATAAAATCTTTGACTACCTCGAAGCTGTAGTTCTCAAGTTCCACAGTTGTTCCGAGTCTACTGGACGTCTTGCGCGTTGGTACCATCAGCTTGGTCTTCTCGTCTTGTATTGCCAGACCCACTTTGGCAGACTCCTTCTCAATTTGTTCAAAGTTAGCTGTTGCCGCTCGCAATGTTCGACCCATTATGTCGATGTCGTCGATTTAGGCGAGTAACATGTTCTGTTTGGTGTACAGTGTGCCATTTCTGTTCACATTTGCCTCTTGTATTACTTTTTCCAGTAGGATGTTAAAAAGATCACTCGACTAACTGTCGCCTTGTCAGAATCCTTGTTCGGTGTTAAAGGGTTCCCAGAGGTCCTTTCCGACTTTAACTGCTGACCTTGTTTCAGATAAAGTTATCCTGCATAGCCGTGTTAATTTTGCAGGAATTCTGAACTCAGACATGGCTTCAAACACCTCTTAACGGATTGGACTGTCGAATCCGGCTTTATAGTTGACGAATAGTTGGAATGTTTTTTCGTGGGTCTTTTACAGGATTTGGCGCAGAGTGAAAATCTGGTCCTTGCCAAGCCTGAAGCCGCATTGGTATGGTCCAGTAATGTTATTGGCTGCAGTCGTTCACACAGTATGCTGGATAGCACTTTATATACGATGGGAAGGAAACTAATTCCTCCATAGTTGGCACATATCGTCTTGTGATAGTTCCCTTTAAGAGATCCTGATATTATTAGTTTTAATGAAGATGTCTTTGGTTGTGCTACGCATCAAGGTGACTTACTTAGTAGCTTCGGTTAGGAAGCTGAACACCCACAGACTATAGTCAAGTCTGTGGGAGACCAATTCCTAGCTATTTTTAAGTTCTACTGACAATATTTTCGGTTATGAGCTTTAGCGAAAGTCTTCCGTAGCACGAGTATCTTCGGTAACACGGGTGCAGACCCAGCCTATCACTTTACTGTTGGCACATTGGCTAGCATCGTGCTGCAGGTGGTTTGTGTCCAAATCGCGGGTAGAGTATGGACTCGGTATGGATATGCTAGACAACCAACCCATAGAAAGGGAAGAATTTTAAATGTGTTCCGATACTCGCCCATCCAAATACGTATTATCAATTGGGGTCTTCACATCGGTATGAAGTCATTAATTGTGTTTAAATAATCGTGGCATTACGCCATAATGAACGTACCCTCGTACCCCGAGCATCTCCGTATATATTCAATATAAATATATTTTTCACGATTTTTTCGGAACAATTCATATATCTCGGATCCAGAATTATGTTTGAATACATACGATCTCTGAAATTAATAGTGGACTTTAAGACATTTTAATGACAAATAAATTTTTCTTTTTCTTTAAAAGAGATTTTTTCAATGATGCCCCGCTGGTAGAGGGCGTTGAACTGTTTACGAGTGGTGTTTACATTTCAGTACCTCAGTTTTTCCTGAATTGAAAATATATCTAAAATTTGTCAGTATTTGGCGTATATCTGATTTCTGTATTGGGAAAAGGGCTTCAAGGCCTATCTAATGACTCGCTGTCGTAGACGCACATCGACATGTTTAGGATGGGAGGTTAATTGAAAATGACCGGTCGTTTGACATAAGTGAATAGAATCAGCCCAAGAGTTCTTGAACATCTCGACTTGATATTATTTTGGATAGTGATGCTCACCTGATATACGCACATCGAACAGCTTAAGAATGGAGGTAAATTGAAAAGGACTGAGTGACCGAAGTAAATAGAAGTAGTTACTGGACTTTTCAGTGCCTATCAGATCGTTGATTTATTAAATATATTTTTCTCAAGGACCATCGGGGCGTGGATTTGTTAAACAAATGTATTTCATGGACTATCAGATCGTAGATTCATTAAATATATATTTCAATGAGAGACATACAAAATATTGCAACCCTAACTCTTCACGTGATCAATAGATGCCGCCGCATATCTTGAACTCACTCATAAATATGTATGAATATTCAAGTTTGACAAATATGAGTGCAAATGATTTTTCGTGACTCCAAACAAAAAAGGCACATATCCCAGATTTTTGTTGTGATGTCTGCTAAATACAAAAACTAAATTCGCGACAAAGATAACCAGACACGAATGTTGGAAATACAAAAAACTGGGGGATGGAACCTCAAAATTAGAGGTTCATTTGAAAGTTAAAAGATACAGTTTTCGTGTGACACTTTGATTGTTGACAAACATACATACATCATACGAACGCATTCACACATGCAAGCAAAAGCAATTAATTAACTAGAAATTGTAGTTTTAGTGTGTGAGTACAAAAACAACAACATTATTGCATGTGTATGTAATTGTAAACATAGTTACAACAACATAATTATGAAAACGGAGATTGTTGTAATGCTGCTGCGACTTCTTCTATTTATGATGGTGTCAACAATGGAAAATGCAAATGTCGTTGTGATGCTTTAATTTTGTTGATCACACAACCACAAATTAAAGAATTAGACTGAAATTATGAAACATATATGAAATATTAGATTACCTCACGTACTCCTGAGGGCGGTCTTTGTTGTCGGTTGTAATGGAAAGTGATTTGTTTAATGTCAAGGGTTAATAAGGGCACATTGTGATTATGTATTTATTAAACTGGGTGTGAAATTCCCATGTGGAGAGGATGCTGGTATAAATTCATAAGCTCATTTTGATATCAATTAAAACTCAGAATGCAACATATGAGTAATAAATATATGAATGTCAGAATTTGTGAATTTCTAAATTATTTTTTTTCCAAGCACCAGCTGATTTTTTTCAAGGACTGTCTTAGCCTTTGTCGTGGATTTTTTAAATATTTTTCTACAAGGACTATCTGAGCCTTAGGCGTGGATATTTTAAAATATTTTTCTACAAGGACTATCTGTGCCTTAGGCGTGGCTTTTTTTAAATATTTTTCTACAAGGACTATCTGTGCCTTATGCGTGGCTTTTTTTAAATATTTTTCTACAAGGACTATCTGAGCCTTAGGCGTGGTTTTTTTAAATATTTTTTCTACAAGGACTATCTGAGCCTTAGGCGTGGATTTTTTAAATATTTTCCTACAAGGACTATCTAAGCCTTAGGCGTGGATTTTTTAAATATTTTTCTACAAGGACTATCTGAGCCTTAGGCGTGGATTTTTTAAATATTTTTCTACAAGGACTATCTGAGCCTTAGGCGTGGATTTTTTAAATATTTTTCTACAAGGACTATCTGAGCTTTAGGCGTGGATTTTTTTAATATTTTTCTACAAGGACTATCTGAGCCTTAGGCGTGGATTTTTTTAATATTTTTTCTACAAGGACTATCTGAGCCTTAGGCGTGGATTTTTTTAATATTTTTCTACAAGGACTATCTGAGCCTTAGGCGTGGATTTTTTAAATATTTTATCCTAGCACCAGCTGAGCCTTAGACGTGGATTTTTTAAATATTTTTTCCTAACAGCAGCTGAGCCTTAGGCGTGGATTTTTTAAATATTTTTTCCTAGCACCAGCTGAGCCTTAGGCCTGGATTTTTTAAATATTTTTTCCTAGCACCAGCTGAGCCTTAGGCCTGGATTTTTTAAATATTTTTTCCTAGCAGCAGCTGAGCCTTAGGCCTGGATTTTTAAATATTTTTCCTAGCACCAGCTGAGCCTTAGGCCTGGATTTTTTAAATATTTTTCCTAGCACCAGCTGAGCCTTAGGCCTGGATTTTTTAAATATTTTTTCCTAGCACCAGCTGAGCCTTAGGCCTGGATTTTTTAAATATTTTTTCCTAGCAGCAGCTGAGCCTTAGGCCTGGATTTTTAAATATTTTTTCCTAGCACCAGCTGAGCCTTAGGCCTGGATTTTTTAAATATTTTTTCCTAGCACCAGCTGAGCCTTAGGCCTGGATTTTTACATATTTTTCCTAGCACCAGCTGAGCCTTAGGCGTGGATTTTTTAAATATTTTTTCCTAGCAGCAGCTGCGCCTCAGGCCTGGATTTTTTAATATTTTTTCCTAGCACCAGCTGAGCCTTAGGCCTGGATTTTTTAAATATTTTTTCCTAGCACCAGCTGAGCCTTAGGCGTGTATTTTTTTAAATATTTTTCATTTTTTTCAACAGATTCTTAGGCTGCAGTTGATGACCAATAAATCCTGCAGTTGTAGGTAATTTACATTACACACATACTATTGTACCACTACTAACACATATTTCATAGTTACTCGCCAAACGTTAAGACGTCCTTAAAAGCTTGGTGCTTATTTTTCTAAGAATAACTTTACTTGAACATAACAAACAATTGCATTGCATTTATCAACACCTTAAGCATCTCTTGACTTCCGTGTCAATGATTTGACTCACCTTTCATCCGGCATAATTTTACATCTGTATGGTTTCTTTAAATACCAGCAAACACGTCTACGAAGCACTTGTTGAAAATCTCCTATTCCACAAAAGGAGTCTTCCACTCTCTCTCTCCTTTACATTAGTCAAATCACATCCTGTTAGTGGAATACTATCGAGAATCACTTGAAGTGAGTGAGGTGTACATGTAAAAAGGATTTTGAAAGGCAAACACTCGTCTTGTGGTTGTCACCTAAGTTAGTATTTGAATTGGATTGTGCCTTGTAGACACTTTTGTCGTCATAGCTGTCACACCATTAAGCCATATAGCAGCAACAACAGTAAGTTGTGTTCTTAACATCGACATTCGCTGAACAATAGATTCGCAGTAGAAGGATTTCGCTACAAAATAGTTAAAGGTATGAAGTTGAAATGGGAATTCTTAATGTTTTGTAGAAAATCAAATAATAATTTATCATGCGTAAAATACCGCAATTCGAATATGGATTCCATTTTATAAATTAGTTGATTATGGCTCTATACCTCCATAGAACAATATTTTATGTTTGGGAACCTCTGCCCCTTTTTTGGAATCACTTACTACTTACAAATGTAAAACTAGCGTATGAAAATAACAATATACATATTGTTCGTTGACGCCATATAGTTTTATATTTCTTTTATTGTTTTCTGGCGTGAGCATATTCACAGTTCGCTCAGAACGCAATTATAAAAAGCCTTTTCAAGGACTAAGGCAGAAGCTGGAGCCTTGTAAAGTTTTGCTAAAGCAGTAATAACAGACAGTACAAAGCAAATTTTATTCATACAACTATACTACGCCATAGTCATTATAACCGAACAGACCATACCGTACACAGTATTAATTTTTGCCGTTAAAACAAATTCCATCATATGGCGTAGGATACAGTAATTTTAGGAAATGTGTCCAAATTATTATTCTGAAAGATATACTCCAATTTTAAGCTCTCTTACTTAGCTGGCTTATGACAGAACGGTTGTTCCATAAGCCGAGCGTGTCGGTGTTGTGCGCATATCATGCAATTTGAAAGACCGTTATCGAGATATTGTCTTCTACTTGATCTTTCCATTGGATTCGTGGCCTTCCCCTTCAACGTGAACCATCACTTGGCTCGTTATATGCCTTTTGAGTTGAGGCATCCTCATCCATACTTACAGCATGAGCTAGCCATCGTAGTCGCTGTAGCTTATAGTTCATTCGGCCCATAGATCTTCTCAAACACTCCAAGAGCTGCCTCATCTACATGCGCAAGTGCCTATGCTCATACAACATCACGGGTAATATCAGCGTCTTGTAGAGTGTGAGTTTGGTCTGGCGAGAGGTGGCTTAGCTTTTGAATTGCTTACTCAGACCATAGTAGCATCTGTTCTCCTCTGGATTTCAAAGCTGATGTTATTAGTTTTGTTTATGGCTGTACCGAGGTATATAAAATCGTTTAATACCACGAAGCTGTGGTTTTCAAGTTCCACAGTGGGTCCATGTCTACTGGACGTCTTGCGCGTTGATACCATAAGATTGGTCTATTCCCCATTTACTGTCAATTCGTTCAAAGTTACCGCTCGCAATATTCGACCCATTATGTCGATGTCGTCGACGTAGGCGAGTAACATGTGCTGTTTGGTGTACAGAGTGCCATTTCTGCTCCCATTTGCATCTCGCATGACCTTTTCCAGGAAGATGTTAAATAGGTTACACGACAAACTGTCACCTTGTCTGAATCCTCGTTCATATAGAAGGGCTCCGAGAGCTTATTTTCGACTTTAACAGCTGATCTTTTACCAGTTAAAGTTATCTTGCATAGCCATAATAACATTGCAGGAATGCCAAACGCAGACATGGCTTTAAACACTTCTGAACGGACACATGTGTCGATGTGTTTTTCATCGGTCTTTTCCGGGACATTTAAAGTGAAAATCTGGTCAATGGTGGATTTTTTTGTTGGTATGGTCTAAAAATGTCATTGGTCACAGGCTTAAGTCGTTCACACAGTACGCTGAATAGCACTTTATAGGCGATGGGTAGGAGATATTCCTCGATAGGGGGCACATATCGTCTTGTCTCCTTTTTTGTGTCCGGGGCACAGTTTGCTGAGGTTCCAATCATTGGACATGTATTCCTCTATCCAAATTGTATCAGCTAGTGCATGCTCCTGACCAGCATCTGCCCACCAGTCTTGAATAGTTCAGCTGGTAATCAATCGGCACCCCTGTTTTATTGTTTTTCAGCGGATTAATCTTGGCTAGATGGTATAAAGTCTATACCGTAATATCTTATTGGTTCTGGGGCATCTTTAACACCGCCACTATTTGATACCAGAATTAGCAACCCCAGGAGAGAGCGCGGGAGGTCGGTGTCAACAATTAAGATGAAAGAGGGTCTATGATATGCCTGGGCTTCGCCATGTTAAAACCAATAAAATCCGTTGCTTTATATCTATCATCCCTTACGTCATCCACATGGTACTATAAATAACCAGTAAGTATCTTGGATACACAGGTGATTTCTCCAGATATTGTCTTTTGGAAGAAAACATGTACCTTACAGAACGTTTCCCCATTTTACAAAAAATTTCCATCGTATTGTTCATTTTTGATCGAAGTGGGACAATCCTAGTTCATACCATAATGGGTCATATGGCCGCTACTTCGTTCGCAAAAGAAAAATTTGAAAAATTTATTGCACGGATGGAAGCTCAACCAAATGCGGACTTTTGGTCAAACCAAAGCCACTATTGATGATGTATGTGGGAGGCCATTTCAGAAGATCTTAACTGCTATGGCCCACCAACACGCATTCCAAATGAATGGCAGAAAGTGGCGAACATCTTCTTTTGGGTCCATGATATGTACGTGTGTATCATCAATACATCCGACAACACCTTGGAACTTTGTTTTCGAATAAAAATAACTTATTCTTCCCTTTTTACTCCTCCGTTAATTTGGATACAATCCAAATTTTACAGATTAGCCGGATAACTTCGGCAGAAACCACAGACATTGTCGGTTGAGCCATGCCAAGGTTGAAGTCATTGCTATGGGATTGCTCACAAAAAACATCAGAGCTGCACATATTTTTAAGAGAGGAGGAATTGCTGTTGACCGCCAGCCTTTCGGAAATCAGGGTTTAAGGCTTCATCTATGTACACAACGGCATCTTTTGGTAGTCGAAAATACGCTTTCAAGCTAATATGAGCAGTTGATTGAACATTTCTCTAAACGTCAACATCTACTCCCAGAACCTAAAGCTTTCTAATAAATGACACACCTTGAACATAATTTTCATCATCAAAAAATAGTTTCACTGATCTTAACATCACATATAATTAGTTTTTCTGAAATATTTTATTCATTTTTTTGTTTGTTTACAATATTTCTAGTTGTAGAAATGTCAAAACAGTATTATCGACAGCAACTGAGAAAAATTAAGTTTTATTTCAATTGCGTTGCCAGTTGAACTCGCAACTGGAGTTTGGTTGCTTTCCATAATCGACCCATAGAATTAATTCCAAATTTCATGATTCGAGCTCTATAGGATAACCCAAATCTTTATGTTATCAAATATGGTTCACATTAATATAAATCCAATAGAAATCATATTTCCCAATTTCAGGATTCCAACCCGATTGATTCACTCAAATAAAATTACGACGAATTTCCAAAATTCCCTACATACCCCAATCCTACACTCCAACAGTAATCAATATTCCAGCTCTATCGTTTCACCCAAAACCAAATTTGGTACCATTTAGTACACATTAGTACAAATTTTTAAAACTTCCTATATTCCCTGAATCGTACACCCCAACAATGCTCCTAACTCCAAATATCAGGATCCCACCTCTATCGATTCACCAAATATTCAAATTGTACCTAATTTTATACACATAAGTATGAATTTTCAAAACTACCTATATCAAACAACAAATGGAAATCTCAATTATCGATTTCAAGATATAGTGGATATTAGTATGAATTTCCAAAATTCCTTCATTGCCCAATCCTGCACTCCAACAATGATCCTATCTTCAAATTTCAAAATTCCAGCTCTATCGATAAACCCAAATCAACATTTGGTAAACTTCCTACATAGCTCAATTCTTCACCTTAACAGTGATCCTAAGTCCGTATTTCAAGATTCCAGCTCTATCAATTGACCCACAATTTAAATTGTACAGAATTTAATACACATTTGTACGAATTTCCAAAACTTCCTACATGTCTCAATTCTATACCTCAACAGTGATTCTAACTTAAAATTTCCATATTCAACTTCTATCGGTTCACCCGAATCCAAATTTGGTACCATTTAGTACAAATTTCCAAAATATCCTACATATTTCAATCGTACACCCCACCACTGATCCTGACTCCTAATTTCATGATTCTCGGTTCACCCAAAATTCAAATTTTATCAAATTTAGTATCATTTAGTATACATAAGTAGGAATTGCCGAAACTACATCCATACCCCAATCCTACGCTACAACAGTAACCCTATTTCCAAATGTCAATTTTCCAGATACGATTTAGTACTTTTCGTACACGTAAGTAAACAATTTCCAAAGCAGTGATCCTAACTTCAAATTTCCATATTCAACCTCTATCGGTTCACCCACGTCCAAATTTGGTACCATTTAGTACAAATTTCCAAAATATCCTACATATGTCAATCGTACACCCCAACAGTGATCCTGACCCCAAATTTTACCCAAAATTCAAATTGTACAACAATTTAGTACCATTTCCAATACTACATCCATACCCCAATCCAACGCTACAACCAGTAACCCTATTACCAAATGTCAATTTTCCAGGTACGATTTAGTATTTTTCGTACACGTAAGTAAACAATTTCCAAATTCCCAATCCTACACTACGACGTTAATGTTAATTTCGAATCAGCTTCATACATTTCTTCAAATTCAAATTGTACTAAATTTAGTACAGTTTAGTAGTTTTCGTATAAATGAGTACACACTTTCAAAACCATTTTCTTATATCGACCCTACTTCTCAACCTTTATTCGCATTCCAAATTTCAAGTTTTTAGCTCTATCCAGTCACAAGCTACGAAAATGTACCAAATTTAGTACATTTTAGTACTTTTCAGATACTTATAGTTCGAATGCCCAAAAAATCCTTTGCTACATCTATTCTACACTCCATTAATGTCTCTCAATCTATATTTCAGGGTTCTTGCTGCACCTGTTCGCCAAATACAAATGGTACCACATTTGGTACTTTTCGTACCGTTCTATTACGAATTTCAAAAAACCCAGCCTTATCTGACCCCTTTGGACCAAGAGTGGCTATAACCCAAAATTTCAAGATTCTAACTGCAGCCGTTTCGTCTGGGCGTTGATCGTTAGGTCAGTCAATCAGTAATTCCCCATTGTAGGGTAGAGAAAAAATAAATAAATACAAATGTAAATAGTTTTCTATAAAAAAATTTTATTAACTTCATTTATACACAAATAGACATTTTCTTTTATTAATTAAACAAAAAAGTTGTTTCTCTTTTGATTTCATTTTAAATAAAATAATACAATACTAAAATGCGTTACAACAGAAATGATGATGGGGAATATTTTGTTTCTTCTTCTTTTTGTTTTGGGATGTTATGAAACTCAAATACAAATGGAAAATAACTATTTACTTGTAGAACAGTATGTATGTACGTATGTTAAACAAAATAACTGTAAAAAAGTGTGTTAGTTAAACAATAATGGAATATTTATAAATTTATTATGATGAGTTTTTATAATTTTTTTATTTTATTTTTTTTTTGTATTTTTTCATGAAACAAACAGTCTAACTAAACATTGAGGCTCAAGGATTCGGTATGAGGGCGATGCGGAATACGACTGGTAAGTGAATTTTTAATTTCATCCTTTGTCTTCTATACTGGTGGGTGGTCGCGGGCTATCTCGTCCTCCTCCATGCTTACATGTTTAGAGGAAGAAACAACAATGATTATTAAAAAATGTATTTAATGCTAAAAATACTTATTAAATAATTTGTCACACGTTAAAAAAGTTTTTTCGTTGCTTTTTTATAAAAAAAAAAAAAATAATAATAATAAAAATCTTACAACTAGTTATATAAAAAAACAAGGTCAGAGGTGTAAAAAGTTGAGTAAAAGTCAGAATGCACAAAAAGAGCAAAAGAAACAGAGTGAGAGTGAGTAGTAGTGGTAGAATTTCTTTGTAGTCGTCTTAATTAACTAAAACTTGAGTTATCATCCGTCCGTCTGTTCACATTTTCACAGATTCACATTGAGTATTCAGTTTTCTTTTATTCTTTTTGTTCTCTATTTGGTCCGGTTGTTGTTGTTGGTGGTTTTTGCTCGCTGAGGTCCGTCCACTTAATGTGAGGGTACACCGTACGAAGAGCTTGGCGCCGATGGTGCTGAGGGTACAGATGGAGCACCATAATCACCAGAAGGAGCTGGTGCAATACTGTTAGGATAGGGTCCAGTTTCTTCCTTCTGGGTCTTGTAACGAATGAAATAGACTTCAGGTTTGCTGGGTTGTGTTGGTGCCGGTGTGGGAATAACAATTTCGGGTTGTTCATCGGGTTTCTTAACCAACACATAGACCAGAGTCTTTTCTTCGGTTTGTGGCAATTGTGGTATGACTGGGGCGGTGGGTGCTGGTGGTGATGGAGCCTTAATGAATACAATTTTGTAGTGTTTCTGTGGTGGTGGCACTACAATTGGTTTTCTGCAAAAAAGAAAAAAAAAAGAGAGAAAAAATATTAAAATTCCATGATTTTAACGTGGATATAGAGAGTAATGGACTTAGAAATTCGTACAGAAAACTAACAACTTATATTGGCGAAAATTGATAAATATGGAGAAATTGAAGCTGTTTATTATTAGCCAACTAGCCGGTACATTATTCAAAACTGACTTTTAGACAAAAAATGATATACTACATAGAAATGTGAGTATTCTATATATTAACATGTGACTGAATTCGCAAAAAAAAATAAAATATATATTTTCCCAGTGAAATTTCGAAGAATTGAATATTTAATTTTATTTTAAAACACAAATTTTCACCCAATGAAAGCTTAACTAAGAAAATTATAGTTAATTTAATTAAAAAACGTGACAAATGTTTCCATACCGTTATATGAGGGCTATACTAAAAAAGTGGACCCATATCGATATATTTGGTATAGAGATTTGCTACCCAATGGAAACTCAAAGTATTAAATTGCAGCCAATCGGTTGAAAAACGTGACAAAAATCTCGAAAAAAATGAATATTTGGGGATATACCAAAAGGTGGACCGAAATAAATAATTTTCAATACCAAAAATCTTAGGAGTAATAGTAATGTATGTGCAAAATTTCAAAGCTCTATCTTAATTAATATATCCCTAGCCATCTTTTTAGAAAAGCAGTAAGGAAAGTAGTAAAGTCGGACGGGGCCGACTATATGATACCCTTCATCACTTTGGGTATATTCAACAGATGAATCCTAACAGACATCGCATTTTTAAAGGGCCAGTAAAATGAAATTGAATCAAACAACATGTCAGTCTGCAACCGATACTAAATTTTTCATTTGGTCAGATATAGAAGCTATATTTAACTTAACACACATTATTCTAGACCTAATTCATTACACTGTGCCAAATTTCGTGCAAATCGAGAGATATATAGAGACTTTGGTGCACCATTTACATTAAATCGGATGAAAATATATATGGAAGCTATATCTAAATCTGAACAGATTTCCCCGAAACTTACTACCATCATTCTAGACTTCATTCATTACGCTGTGCCAAATTTCGTGCAAATCGAAAGATTTATAGGGACTTTGGTGCACCATTTACATTTAATAGGAGGAAAATATATATGGGAGCTATATCTAAATCTGAACCGATTTTCAGGAAACTTAACACACATCATTCTAGACCTAATTCATTACGCTGTGCCAAATTTCGTGCAAATCGAGAGATATATAGAGACTTTGGTGGACCATTTACATTAAATCGGACGAAATATGTATGGGAGCTATATATAAATATGTACCGATTTTTATGAAACTTAACACACATCATTCTGCACCTAATTCATTACGCTGTGCCAAATTTCGTGCAAATCGAAAGATATATAGGGACTTTGGTGCACCATTTGAATTTAATAGGACGAAAATATATATGGGAGCTATATCTAAATCTGAACCGATTTTTCCCAATTTCAATAGGTCCTAGGGCCAAATAAGTGACCTATGCCAAATTTGATTTAAATCGGATCATAAATGCGACCTGTACTTTGTTCACAAAAAAACACGGACGGACAGACGGACATGCGTAAATCGACTCAGAAAGTGATTATATGCGTATTCTCAAAAGGAACCATGTGCCTATCACGTTTCCTTTTGCCTGTTTTGTACCACAGTGTGGTGAAGGGTATAAAAATAGCGAGCTTTATCGTGATTTCAGAAGACAGAAAAAAATAATCTACATAGAATTGTATTCCGTTCATGAATCTGTATCTAATTTATAGAAATATTTTGAATATTTCGAGGTGTTGCAGATGGAATTACAAATTTAACATACACTCCATCTTATGGTGGAGGATATAGATAGTGAGTAGGTTGGTCACTTAAGATTCCGCCAAAGCCAAATGGCTCTCTCATGGAAGTCCTGCTCTCTATTTGCAAAACAACTCTAGCAGTCGATTTTCACAATCCTCCTTAGATACCAATTTTTTTAGAGAAATTTTTATCTTTAAAGAAATTTTGCAATGCAAGAATAAGATGATAATCGCACTGTATGGCGGATGCATTAAAACTTCCCAAACAAGCTCCGAAGTTTTTGGCGATCACTGTAGATGTGTGTGGCCTAGCGTTGTTCTGATGGACAGTAGAGATCAGAATTTAGCGTTTGGCCATATGGAAGCAACTCATAATAAAATACTTGCCTTCCAGTTCCTGTCCTGGTTTGCCCACCGTTTGAGGTGCTTCACCGCTCTTTGACCACGATCGTTTTCGATCTCATTTTCAGTCACATTCCGCTTAAGAAATGGTTCTATCTCACTTCGTGTGGCCTATGCTTCGCAAATGGAAATTAGATCCATCCTATTTTTTGCTGTTAATTGGTGTGGCACTCAAACATCGAGCTTCTTTTTGAATCCAGCTTTGTGTAAATGGTTTAAAACAGTTTTATGATCGACTTTTAGCTCCTAGGTGATATTACGGTAGTAAGTTTGCTAGCTAAGAGAAATAAACTCTACTCTTCAAATAACAATCTGAGCCATGTTTAAGAACGACTAATCATGCAATTTGGTCCTTCGACTTGGAGAACCAGAACTTTGTCAGATTTTTTTTTATTTTAGGATTAGTGTTTGATTTGTTTCAAAAATATTGTTAACATCATAGAATATAACGTAATATGTTTTTTTAATATTTAATAAAATGGACTTATATCACTTTCAAAATAAACGACTCAATTAATCATGACATGTTTGTTTCCAATAAAGACTAGAGTTTAGAGATCACTTTCTGCAAGAATAGAGTTTAATTTCCGATTCACTTATTATTATTTCCGATTCGAAAGTAAAAATTGTTATCATTAACATTAGAGATGTAAATTAGACAAAAAACTTCTAAAGAAGAATAGGAAATATTCCCACACCTCATACCTGACTATCTATAGCCTCCTGGCAGGTCTTTATTATTTACAAAACATTTTCATTCATTTTTTTTGTTATTATTAATTAAAACATTACATGTTTTAATATGAAACAATAACGTTTTCATATACAAAAACACAAAAATAAAATAATTAAAAAAATGAAAGGAAATTTTTAAACACCAACACAACTTTTACTTTTCCATAGAAAAGTAAAAACACAAAAACACTTAATGATGTTTTTTTTGTCTGAAACCATTATGACGACGACTATACCACTACCAAATTACACGATTATTATGAATATAATTTAAGGTATAATTGTTGCTTGAGTGGTGTAACTAAGTGGGGTATTACGTTATGCCATGGCGCCTATCTTCACTTGGAAACTTGGTTAACTAAGAAAATCGCAACCAAAAAAATTTAAAAAAAAAAATAAATGAAAGATAAAACTGAAACAACACTTTGTTCCGCTTTGTGCCTTAAAATATATTAATATTTATTGTTTGCTAACTTCATTTTCACCCATTTTTATTTTTTTTGCTAACTTTCCTTAGTTGGAAATATATATAAAGACAGGTAGGTGTTGATAATTGCAACTATTAACATATTAAAAAAAATCAATTATAAAAGAATATTTAGTTTTAAGAATAAAAAATAAGTATAAGTGTGGCTAGCAATATGTTGGTACAATTCTAAGTTTCCGAATATTTTGAATAATAAATTCTCGCTGTGTATCAGCCACACAATTATCTTGAAGGATTATCTGAGTTGTAAGAGTGGATTTTTTAGGAATATTTTGAAAGAATATAGGAAAGAATATATAATGGAACAGATAAACGACAAATAATTTTCAAAATGTCACAAATTAGGAATATTTTTATTTAAGCGGATGTGTCTCATACATATTATCTAATATCAAAAGTTTAAAGATATTTTTAGGGACATTTAATTTTTTCTACATTTTTTAAAATACCACTTATGCAGACTCCATTGTAACCAAACACATTTTGTTTAAATGTCTTGATTTGTGCCACAATTATGAGCTTAATGGAAGGTAAAATTACATGCCAGGGTATTTTTTTCCATTTTGCTGGCGTTTAATTTTTGTCACGACGACTGACAAATAAAATGTTGGTTAAATGTTTCCAAAGAAAATAATTTTTTTTTGCAAAAAATAGTATTTTTAACTCGATCACACGATATCACACACACAACAACCATGTCGTCTTGTAAAGAAGAAGCTACGTTACACTATCGACAGCATGAAAGCAACGAAGTAAAATAAGAAATAAAGGAAAAACTTCCTGAATTGCCACACTTTTATGCATGGCAGATTTTGTATGGATGTTGGTATGTGTGTGTTTAGTTATAAATATTCAAGTAACGTCTAGAATTACATATTTTTTAACAAAATGATACATCTGCAAAGTTAGCATAACCACCGTTATGCCATACGTATATAGAGAAGTAAGGAGTGGGTTTTAATTTTCCATATAATATGTAAAATTGTCAGGTTTTGTTTCTTGGAAATAATTAAACATTTAAATTAGTGGGAGTATCACTTACTAAATTATTTAAATAGTTTCCTAGCAAATGAGGAACGAAGTTTAAATATACTAGATACAGTGCAATGATAGTAGCACAGTGACAATCTTGCGGAAATGATCTTCAAGGTTTCGGAAGTAGAAATTCAGCTACAGGAAATATAAGCAGTGCTATGGGAAACTCAATAATATATGTTTTTGAAAAGCAATAAATGTATATTTCAAACAAGATTTTTCTAGGAAATACAGATTTTTTTTGAAGGATTATCTAAGCCCAAAATGGGGATACTTGGAATCAGGGCCCTATCAGAGTCATGGACGATTTTCTTAATATATTTTTAAGGACTGTTAACTTATTTTTTAGAAAATATTTTTGTGGTGTATTGACAGGGAGTTGTGTCGACGAACTATCCGAACCTTATGTGTGGCTTCTTTTTAATATTTTTTGAAGGACTATCAAGCTTGGATTTTTTAAGAATATTTTTCAAGGGAATACAGTACCTAAAGCATATGTTTTTTGTTTTTTTTTTTTTTTTGTATTAGGGTTTTGTAATAACTTAAAGACCTAACAGAGACATGAGGCAACTTCCCATTTAATATTTTTTAAATGATTAACAGAGACTTCGGGACGGAATTTTTGGAATGGTTATTTTCATACCCTACACAACTATGTTGTCAGCGTATTATATCTTTGTGCGGCTCCAAAAGTTTGTAATACCGCGAAATATTGGTCCTAGACCCACCTGTAAGTATACCGATCATATCTCGACTAGCTGAGTCGATCTAGACATGTGTGTCCGTCCGTCTGTCCATTATAATTTGTAAACACGATACAGGCCACAGTTATGGACCAATCTTCATGAACTTTTGACCCCTTTTGTTTTTGTTAAAGATTGGTTAATATTTAAGTGATGAAATGGACCAAATACTTAATTTTTGTCCGTTTTTCTGGTCGCTCCAGAGACCGCAATTATGGCCCAAACATCAAGAAATTTTAGATAGAGAAGGGGATCGGGCCATAGAATAACCATGCCTGTTTTGATAAATATTCGTCAATATTTAGCGGGTCAAATGGACCCTGACTTTTGTGTGAAAAATGACAAAATTTGTATTCTATAGCGTATATATTTACTCCTGAAGGACATAGACCCGAGAAGTTGATAGTATATCAAAGAGGAGTGGTTGTCCTTTTACTTGATATAGGTATTTACAGGTGCTTACCTATTCAGATATTATTTAGTAACCTATTACCACACTGGAGGGCGGAAATATAGCGCTGATCGCTTTGAAATGTTCTATGAGGTTCCAGTTATGGTCAAGGACAACGCCTAAAATGTTAGGTGATGATCAGATAATAATTTTTCAGATGAAGTGGGCCGAAAACTTAATTATTTGTACTTTTCGAGTCGAAAGTCAAAAGTGTGCAAATATCGCGAAATATTACCCAATCTCAGAATATAGAACCACAGAAAGTTAGATTTTCATGGAAGTTGTGTAGGGTATCGTATGGTCAGCCCCGTCCGACTATACTAGTCCGCTCACTGTTTATTTTATTTATTTTTTATACCCTTCACCACACTGTGGTAAAGGCTGGTGAAAAAACGAGATAGGCACATGTCTGAGTCGATTTATGCATGTCTGTCCGTCTGTAGATATTAAATTGTAAAAAAAGTACAGGTCGCATTTATTGTCCGATTTGGATGAAATTTGTCAGAAGTCACTTTTTTGGCCCATTTACGAACACTATTTAAATTGAAGAAAATCGGATCAGATTTAGATATAGCTCCTATATATTGTTTCGTCCGATTTTATGTACATGGTGCACCAAAGTCCCTATATATCGTTCAATTTGCACGAAATTTGGCATAGCTTACTGAATTGAGTCTAGAATGACGTGTGCTAAGTTTCATGATAATCGATGCAGATTTGGATATAGCTTCCATACATAGTTTCGTCCGATTTTAGGTAAATGGTGCACCAAAGTCCCTATATATCTTTCGATTTGCACGAAGTTTGACATAGCGTCTTGAATTACGTCTAGAATGATGTGTGTTAAGTTTTATGATAATCGATGCAGATTTGGATATAACTCCCATATATAATTTGGTCCGATTTTAGGTAAATGGCGCACCAAAGTCCCTGCAAATCATTCGATTTGTACGAATTTTGGCATAGCGTACAGAATTATGTCTAGAATAATGTGTGGAAATTTCCGTGGAAATCTGTTCAGATTTAGATATAGCTGCCATATATAGTTTCGCCCGATTTTAGGTAAATGGTGCACCATTTATTGGTATAGCGTACTGAATTAAGTCTAGAATGATGTGTGTAAAGTTTTGCGAAAATCGGTTCAGATTTGCATACACCTCCTACATATATTTTCGTCCGATTTTAAGTAAATGGTGCACTTAAGATCCATAGCTATGCCGATTTACACAATGTACTGAAGTTAATATAAATTAATCTCTGACAAGTTTCCTTGAAATCGGTTCAGATATATATATATATATATAGCATAGCTTCCATATATAATTTCGACTTATTTCTGTAAACTGTACACCTAATAATCAATGGGTGTCTGATTGAGATTAAATTTTAAACAGTGCAACATACCCAAGAGCGTGTGTCAAGTTAGCTTTAAATCGATTTACAAAATTTAGCATAGGTTGCAGAATGATATGTGTAGGGATTGATGTTAGTCGATTTGGATACAGATAAAGATCACATATTTATGTTCGTTCAATTTTATATATTGGGACATATGTAGAACATTCCCAAGGTGGTGAAGGGTATCATATAGTCGGCCCAGTCCGACTTTACTACTTTCCTGACTGGTTAAAATTATTTTTGTTGTATTGATCTTTTAAAGTCAGTTTAAATATGTTTATCTCGTTCTCTTTCTTCTTACTGAAATCTGCAAACTACCATTTATTTTATTGCATAATTTTTATCACCTTAGCTTCCCCCGTTAAAATAAATCATCCGATATATACACTACTGCAACATAACTGTCAATACTTTCCCTTTTCTTTTCTTTCATTTCGTTTTGCACAACGAAACACATTTCCGCTTAGCACTCAAACTCTAATAGACATAAATTGTCAAATAGTATTTCCCCCCATGGCATTTTGGCTATGACAGTAATTCATTTCATGGGAATACAAATGTCACCTGGTTTTGGCAAAGACATTAACAATGTCGAATGTATGACTGGCTTGAAATCAAGTTAATCCTTGTGGAAGCAGAAGGAATTGGGGAAATCCCCATCACCACAAAAAGGCAAAGCAAAAAATCTAAAACTAAAAAACACCGAAAACAGTAGCTGTGACAACCGTGTAAGCCATCACTTTCAGTTAACAGGCCATCAGTTAACAAAAACAGATACATGTTTTGATGGTCATAAAACAGTCAATGGAGGCTGCAGACATTCCTAAAAAATCACTACTGGACCAGCTGAAGAGGCCAAAACAACATGGATGGACACAAGTGAAAAAATGCCACATTATTAACGTAGAGGCCAACAATGATAACAGTAGCAGCCAATAACTTGCTGCTACATCAATAATGGTGGCAATACAACAATAACAGCAAAGCATAGCATAAGCCGCAACAAAAAAGCCCATAATAATTGCAATTTCCAACGCAAAAAATCCTCATCTTCTTCTTCGTCGACAACATGATTTGTCGATTAGCCATGGTTGAGCTCATGGTTATCATCGCCAGCCTCCCGAAAAAAAAAAATTGTAAACGGAAAACAGACAACATTTTTGGCATCGACATCATCATCATCAGTAGCAGCAGCACTACTACCAACCACCAGTGGCAACATCCTCAATGTATTGTTGCAGATCATGGTCGTCGTCATCATCAGCCCAACGGAGTAGTATGAAGAAGATGCTAATACGGGTAACTTTTGGCATTGGTCATTCATTGTTTGGCAGTTATGTTTGTCATGAGAACGAACACTTATACCAAAAAACCACCACAACAATGAAGTTTTGTTTTGTAATTTTTTTGGTTGCTGCTGATTGTGGCCAAAAGCAAAACTACAAGTGGTAAAAGTTCAATGAAACGGTCTGGGTCATACATTAAGAGAGAAAGATACATATCTAACATTTTGGACATCAAAAACAGCCACATTGTCGTCGGAAGCGAAGATACAGCATCGATTTGCCATTGAAAATGGTGGCTGGGGTGGTTAGGAGGAACATTTTTATTTTGGAGGCCTTAATGGTCGTGGAGGTCACTGAATTTGGAGACTGGAGGAGGCAAATTCGAAGGATATTTTTTAAAATGTAGATTTTTCAAAAGGAATTTTTTGTAGGACCAAGAAGGCGTGGATTTTCTAAACAAATTTTTTGAAGGACCAACAAGGCGTAGATTTTTCAAAAGAAATTTTTTGAAGGACCAACAAGCCGTAGATTTTTCAAAAGGAATTTTTTGTAGGACCAAGAAGGCGTGAATTTTCAAAACAAATTTTTTGAAGGACCAACAAGGCGTTCATTTTTTAAAAGGAATTTTTTGAAGGACCAACAAGGCGTAGATTTTTCAAAAGAAATTTTTTGAAGGACCAACAAGGCGTAGATTTTTCAAAAGAAATTTTTTGAAGGACCAACAAGGCGTAGATTTTTCAAAAGAAATTTTTTGAAGGACCAACAAGGCGTAGATTTGTTTTAAAAGGATTTTTTGAAGGACCAACCAATTTTTGGAAGGACCAACAAGGCGTAGGTTTGTTTTAAAAGGAATTTTTGAAGGACCAACCAATTTTTGGAAGGACCAACAAGGCGTAGGTTTGTTTTAAAAGGAATTTTTGAAGGACCAACCAATTTTTGGAAGGACCAACAAGGCGTAGATTTGTTTTAAAAGGAATTTTTTGAAGATCCAACAAAGCGTAGATTTTTCAAAAGAAATGTTTTGAAGGACTTTTTGTAGGACCAAGAAGGCGTAGATTTTTTGGAAGCAAGTTTTAAAAGGATTTTTATTTGAACCAACGGATCTTTTTAATGCTTGGAGATTTTAAAAATATGTTTTTGGATTCTTTAAACATATCTTTTAGTATCAGCAAGGCGTGAAAATGTTAGAAATATTTTTGAGATTAATTTTATTGATTTTTTTGTTACCAAAACTTTTCACACACTACCAACAAATTTGTCTTCACATATTTATGACGATCATCAACTAATATTGACATTGTGGCATCATTTTTTCGAAAAAGTTTATAACCAGCCTAATGGTCATAAATAAATTCCCTTCAAACCCTCTTTCCATCACACTCACTCCCCACAAAGAGGAAGATGGAAGATTGAAAAATTGTGTTTTTCAGAAATGCTTCAACTTCAAAAATGACGCTTGCCATGAAAAAGCCTTTAAGGCTATCGCCACACAACTTCAACGAAAACAATCAACAAATGCTAAAATGAATAATTGATATGTTATTTGTTAGCAATTTGTTATAGAAATACAATAATCACATTTGCAATGAATTTATAATTCGCCTTTGCCGCAGGCAAACAGACATCAACCACAACCGAAGTCAACGACAACAGCCCAAGCAGGCAGGCAGGCTAACAGACAGACCGGCTAACCAAGCCACGACCACCTAACTAACAAACATTTTGACCAATGGCCAAATAACTTTTGGGGTTTCTTGACGTTACAAAAAAAAACTTTCAATTTCATTGAAAACGTTTGAAATATTTGTATGGTGTTTCAATAAAGAGAAACGTTTTTGCTGTCCAAAGACGAAGTTTTTTCTAGCAATTTTTTTCTTTGTCCAACGTTAAGTCTTACAGGAGGGGCTTAAGCCACTCACTGGCACTTGTAACCAATAGCTTATTCCCCTCCGTCAATAATGATTAATCTTCTGAAAGGCATGTGGTTAAAAAAACCTCCTCTTGGCTCCCTAATACCCTGACTATGGTTAATGTTAGGTAGCACAGATGGCGCGCGAGCCTCTTTTTTTGTTGCTGTATTTACCAGTGTTTTAACCAAAAGAAACATTTCGTTTAAGAAAACTTATTGGCACGAAACGACAACAATAACAACAACAAAAACCATCATTAAACGGAAATTATAAATATGTTGTTTTTATGTTTTCCTCACATTTTCATTCATAAGTTTTTTGCTAGCTTTTTTATTTTCTTGAAATTTCGAATTAAGTGAACAGCGTCACAAATGGGCTATGCGAATTGTTGGAATTATGATTGGAAATCATTGAATACTTATATTAAATGTTTACAAATGGGATTGAATTTTAAAGGTTGCAATGTGTGGATTTAGGAAAAAGAAGCATTACTTATCCACAAATTTTGGATTTCTTACAAATATATTTAGAAGGAATTTTTTAAGGACCTAAAAGCCGTAGATTTTTAAAAAGGAATTTTTTGAAGGACCTACTAGGGGTAGATTTTTTAAAAGGAATTTTTTGAAAGACCTACAAGGCGTAGATTTTTCAAGAGGAATTTTTTGAAGGACCTAGAAGGCGTCGATTTTTCAAGATGAATTTTTTGAAGGACCTAGAAGGCGTAGATTTTTCAACAGGAATTTTTTGAGGGACCTACAAGACGTAGATTTTCAAAAATTAATTTTTTGACGGATCAACTTGTGTAGCGGTTTTTAAATAATTTTTTTGAATTTTGAATTGAATTTTTTAATGACCTACAAGGCATAGATTTTTTTTAAAGGAAAGACCTACAAGCCGCAGATTTTTCAAGAGGGATTTTTTGAAGGATCTACAAGGCGTAGAATTATCAAGAGGAATTTTTTGAAGGACCTACAAGGCGTAGATTTATCAAGAGGAATTTTTTGAAGGACCTACAAGGCGTAGATTTATCAAGAGAAATTTTTTGAAAGACCAACAAGGCGTAGATTTATCAAGAGGAATTTTTTGAAAGATCAACTAGGACTACAAGGCGTAGATCTATCAAGAGGAATTTTTTGAAAGATCAACTAGGACCACAAGGCGTAGATTTATCAAGAGGAATTTTTTGAAAGATCAACAAGGCGTAGATTTATTAAGAGGAATTTTTTTGAAGGACTACAAATCGTAGGTTTATCAAGAGGAATTTTTTGAAGGACCTACAAGGCATAGATTCATCAAGAGGAATTTTTTGAAGGACCTACAAACGTATATTTATCAAGAGGAATTTTTTGAAGGACCTGCAAGCGTAAATTTATCAAGAGGAATTTTTTGAAGGACCTGCAAGGCGTAAATTTATCAAGAGGAATTTTTTGAAGGACCTACTAGGCGTAGATTTATCAAGAGGAATTTTTTGAAGGACCTACTAGGCATAGATTTATCAAGAGGAATTTTTTGAAGGACCAAGAAGAAGTAGATTTTTCAAGAGGAATTTTTTGAAGGACCTACAAGTCGTATATTTTTTAAAAGTAATTTGTTGAAGGCCCTACGTAGATTTTTAAAAATGAATCTTTTTGAAGCACCTACAAGACGTAGAGTTCTTAAAAGGATTTTTGAAGGATAAACAAGTGGATATTAAAAAATTATTCCACATAGAAAATGTGTTGTATTAATTTCGTATAATTTTTAATTTATGTACCATATTGATTTTATTATTATTATTTTTTACTTTAAACATTATACCCCTCAATTTTTGCCAGAAAAATCCCCAACTCTGCCTACATTATATTTCTTCTCTCTCTCTCTACCGCCACCTAACATAATCAACACTTTTGTTTGTGTTAAACTCATGTTGACACAGTTTTTTCTTGTTTAGCGATTTGTCACTGTCCTCAACGGTGTTGTCGTCATCATCAACAACAGCATTTGCTTGTTGCATGTGGCACATTGCGCATATTAATATTGTTGCATACAACATTTTGCCACAAAAGATCAACCTCTTTAAATCAGAATGGATTAGCCATTATCGTGTTTGCAACATAGATGTAATTTTATGCACCGCCGAATAAAATGATTTATTATTTACGACAGCCATGGAGCACGGATGCTTTGATCATTTAAAAGGGGAGGGGAATAAAACGGTTTAATATTATTTTAAATGGGTCATATATTTTATTTTATAGTTTGAGGAGGTATTTTTTATCTGATGAAATAGTTGTGAAATATATGTGATTTTATTTAATTGAAAAATGTAATCGATGTAATTAAAATGTTTCCAAAGCATTATAAATTGGGAACAAATAATGCAAATTATCGGGATTATAGTATTGCAGCGCTGTGAACAGATTTTTCAAACTATTTCGCGGGCCTTTATTAATATTTCCTAGTTATTAATAATTTTGAAAGGTCTTTGATGACTCTATCGTTGATAAAAGCAACATAGAGAATTCTATTACAAAATGCATAAATCACTTGGTTTCAAATGTTGAAGATTTTTTAAAGACGAAAAATGTTATAGAAACAAATCTTTGTGACATTTCCTACACAATTCACTGGTAAAAATATGCCATTGTTACCCATACTTTTCCATTGAAATTCCATCGCATTCCAATATGGTCCAGCGAAACTAGAGAAGGGTGAATAGTGGATTTTATAAAAAATCATCACTATCACCCTGCAATTTTGCATAGATTTCATTTCTTCTCTTTGGACGTTAAATATTTTTTAGGATTTTTGAAGCAATTAAGATTCAAACACAAAGAAAATTTATAAATCAGACAGCGTAAAATGTCACAGATTTTCTACTCTACGTATTATATGATCCAATAATACAGTACTTGGACCGCAGGACAAATGTTAGTTATGAAAAACAAATGAATTCAAGGGCTAGAAGTGGGGTTTAACGTGGTTGGTTCCATATGACTATAATCATTGCTTATTTATATAGAAAAATTAATATGCTGGAGTTTTGAATTTGCTTAAAATTGTCGGCGGTATTTTGAGCATTCTAGTCGTATTTGTCGACCAATGGACTGTAAAGGACCATATAAAGGACCTTTCTAGGTATTTTGATGGTACATTATAAAATAATCAGGGCGATGATCAAGTTAGGATTTTATTTAGAAAAATCTCCGATTACTATATAGGCCCATCTTTAGACATATATCCCATATATATGGTCTCACACCATTTTTGGTCCAACATGGCGTGGATTTTTAAAATGAGATTTTTAAGGACGAAGCGAAATGTTTTTAATAGGAATATTTTAAGGAGACGTAGATATTTTTAATTAAATAAAATATTAAAGATTTAAAAAAATTGAAAGACCTCTAGACTTAGGCGTAGATTATTTAAATTATTTTTTTAAGGACCAACCAAACGTAGATTTTTTGAAGGACGAACCAGGCGTAGATTTTATAAAAGGATTTTTTGAAGGACCAACAAGGCGTCGATTTTTTAAAAGGATTTTTTTGGAGGAGCAACAGGGCGTAGGTTTTTTAAAAGGATTTTTTAATGACCATATAGGCCTAGATTTTGGAAATAAATTGTATAAAGGACTAACCTGGCTTAACTTATATAATTAAAAAAATAAAAAAATATATTTTTTTCAAACCGATCGCCTTCTAGAACACAATGCTTAATTTTTTTTTTTTAATTTGTTATATAGTTGTATTCACTTATGAATTCAATTATAGTAATGTGCTAATGAACCCTCCGAATTTTAAATGTGAGTTTTTTTAAGACTCATAGGTATAATGATATGATCCAAACACTCCGAAAATTGTTTATATATGTCTGTCTATTGACATATATACCATATATATGGTCCCACCCAATTTATAATCTAAGGAGTATTTACCAATCGAAGATGTTGTAAATTGGTATTTCGGGCTCTTGTTCGATTAAAATTTCTTCCCAGGCAATTTTCAATAGATGTCCTTTCTTGACTAATGTTGGCAACTGAGTCTGTAAATTGTAATTCAGATTTTCAGAGGATAAAAAAACCTGGCAGCAAAGGTCCCTACTGATTTTAGGAATTTTTGTTGCTTGACCAGACGAACTTAATGAAATGTTTCTCATTATTTCTGCATTTCAATTATGTGATCCCGATAGCGGAAAATTAATTTTTTTAAATATATTATCGCACTAAAGTTATATGAATATTTCTCGTAGGCTGCTAGATAAAGAGAAAATCGTTGGCCCTTCTTGGTTTTAACGACCAAGTTCTATAAATTCTATTTCTAATTCTGGTAGTTTTTAAATTCCTACAATTTTTCACTTTTTTCTATTGACAACAGAATTTTCATTTTTTTTTTTTTTGTCCTGAGAATGAAAATGCAACATTTGTTGCCATTTGTAATACACATCCTTTTTTATCCTATTGTTGGTTGCACAATTCTTACCTTGGTGCTTGATACTCGGGCTCTGGTGGTGGAACATGAACGTAAACATGTTTGTGTATCACAGGAGCTTGTTGTGGTGGTCCATATACTGGGGCTGGAGCACCATAACTACCGCTTGGCACACTGGGGGCATAACTGCTTGGAGGTGGGGCAGCATAGCTATCACGTGGTGGCTCTGGTCGGGCCACAGCCAAACCAGCAGCGCATAAAACAACTAAAACCTAATTTGGGATAAGGGGAAACACACAAGAAGGATACACATCAGAATACATTTTTTTCAATAAAGGGAATTTCACATATTTGTTTAATTTTGGATTTTTTATTTTATAATTTTTGATTATTTTTAATTTGTAATATTTTTTTGTTCTTTGTTTATATAATTTTAATTTTTTTTTAATTTTTTGGCCACACATACCACACAGAAAGGCTTCATTTTATATTTGTTTTTAATTTATTTCTTTTTGCAATTCCAAAAAATGTTTGATATTTTAAGGATTTCTTTTGCGCGTTCGCACACACACAGACTCTTTGTTAACACCGGAAATTGTCTCTCTCTCTCGCACACACACACACTCAGACGCTATATTGGCAATATATCCTCGTTTAGTTAATTCGACTGTTTTTCGTTTCTTGTCTTGTTGATCGTTGTAACGGTTTGTTGTACACTTCGCTGATGTCTGTGTCGTTTCGTTGGAACATCAGTTTCTTTTATAGCTACGTCGCTTTTGTTTGCCATGGCGACGACGATCCATCCATCCATCGGACGGACGGACGGCTGAATTTCGATGGTTGCTCCAAAATATCACGAACTCGAAAAATTGCCAAAATGCTGCTGCAGCAAACAATAACAAAAACAACACAGCGAAATGTAATGTAAGACAACAACAACTACAACAATAACACAACGTAGCTCAATGGCAGAAGCGCAGAAGCTTTAGCAGCCGCAGCAGCAACAATCAATGTTAATAAAAGCAAAACAAAATCAAAATACCGTAAGTACAAGAAGTCGTAACAGCTGAAACTCTTAACGGCCCAAAAAGTAAAACCAACAAACACAAATCGGCAGCGCCACCAACTACAGCAACAACAACAAGAGCAAAATTGAATAATAGTAATGAAGAGGAAGGGAGGAGAGGGAGCTCAACGCTCATTTCTTCTTTGTTTCATCAACCAACATCGTCTTCGTTGCCTTTGCTCTGTGGAAGATGTCTTAAACACCCCTTCAGCAATCGTAATCATCATCTTGGGTTGTAATGTGCGTAGAGCAAACAAACAATTAAGGTTGCCAGATTGAGAGATCTTTTTTAGGTTCCTATAGATATACCTGGAAGAATTTATACTACCTCTAGGAGATATTTAAGGGGTCCACTATTTCTAGAATATATTTCTTCTATCAATTGAAGGCATTCAGGAATTCGCCTATTCCGAGAAAAAAAAGATGCGAATATTTTATAGCCAACAAGGTCGTGTGTCCCCAGAAAAATTATAAAAAAGAAGACATATAGCAGAACCTCGATCCCCTGAAAATCTACAGAAGGTGCACAATCTTCAGGAAACATATATAAGATCTTCTACATCTAAAACACCTCTGGAAGGTCTTGTATATTGTACGAAAACCTTATTAAGAACTCCCGAAACGAAACATTTTTTAAAAAATCGTTGAACCTTAAAAATATTAAATATTTAAAAAACTGTTTTGTTTTTTGTTTTTGCAAAATAGAAACCAGTAAGGAAAGTAGTATATGATACCATTCACCACTTTGGATATATTGTACATATGTATCCTTAGAATTACATGTCAATGCTCCCTCGAAGGAATATACTCATGTCTTTCTGCAACCTATGCTAAATTTAATTTCATTTGGGCAGATTTAGAGTCGTCCGCGTACCATGGGACAAATTTATGTGAAACGATTTATAGCAAAATTGATACACGTTATTCGGACACCTGTTTGAAATTTAGATATCGCTGCATCTGCACCAATTTCAAAACTTACCACACACCATTCTGGACTTAATTCAATACGCTATGCAATATTTCTTGCCAATCGAAGGATATAAAGGGACTCTGGTGCACCATTTACATAAAATCGGACGAATATATATGGGAGCTATATCTAAATCTGAATCTATTTTCCCGAAACTCGCCACTCATCATTCTAGACTCAATTCAGTACGCTATGCCAAATTTCGTATAAATCGAAGCATATAAAGGGACTTTAGTGGAATATTTACCTAAAATTGAACGAAAATATATGGGGGCTATATCTAAATCGGAACCGATTATCACGAAATTTAACACACATCGTTCTAGATTTAATTCAGTACGCTATGCCAAATTTCGTGCAAATCCAAGGATATATATAGGGATATCGGTGCACCATTTACATAAAATCGGACGAAAATATATGGGAGCTATATCTAAATCTGAACCGATTTCCACGAAATTTAACACACATCGTTCTAGACGTTATTTAGTGGAAATCGAAAGATATATAGATATATATTGGTGCACAATTTAAATGAAATCGGATGAAAAAATTTATGGGAGCTATATCTAAATCTGAACCAATTTTTCCCAATTTCAATAGAGTTCGTCCTTGAGCTAAATAAATAAGCTGTGCTAAATTTCATCTAATTCGAATCAAAAATGCGACCTGTACTTTGTTTACAATTTAGCATGGGTAGACAGACGGACGGATATGCATAAATCGACTGAAAAAGTAATTCTATGATTATTCTCAAAAGGAACCATGTTTCTATCTCGTTTCCTTTTGCCTGTTACAAACATATGCACAAAGACATAATACCTTGTCTAAACCTATGGTTGGGCCTTGAAGAAATACCACGCATACAACTCATCCGGGTCTGCTTATTCTTGACAATATATTCATCTTGAAAATATTCTTAAATAATCCCAACTTGTGGTTCCGCTAATCCCAGAAATATTTTTCTGAAAAAAATGCCATACTATGGCTCTACTGGATCTTCAAAAAATTTCCTCAACTCCCAGAAAGAAAAAATAATAAAAAACATGTTCTGGAAAGAATATTTGAAATCTATGCTCTCCTCAGTATACCTAAGGAAGGTATTTTCTTAGGTATACATACGAAGTCATGTAGATTATTTTAAGTGATTATTTATACTCTCTCGAGTCGAGCATGATGATCTATGTTTTGCAATGAAAAGGAAAGCCAGGAGAAGAACCTACGTACCCACCATTATGCGACGCGTTTCGCCGTTGGTTAAGCGGCTCATCAGGCATATTGGGCTATGTGGCTTTACAAAGGTCGTACGTTGATAACTTGTATTTATTCCGCCCTGATGCGAAACTTACATATGCGAATTAAATTCAAATTTGTCAATGTTCGACATTTGTCTTCATTCTAGGAACAGTCCTTTTCAAAGCAGATTTTTTTTTTCATGTAGATTATATAAGAAAATAATCATCTGATTCCATAGACAGAAGGTCTTCTGGCTATAACAAACCTATAGGAAGTCCCCACTCTGCCAAAATATCTTATATCTATAAAGGTTAGAAGGTATTCCTTACTAACAATACCTATAGGAAGTATATTCTATGTTCAGAATACCTGAACACCTATAAAATGTCTCCTATGGCCTTAATAATATATCAAAACGCCTATAGAAGACTTTTTGCCTTCAATTTATATTAGTCTGTATAATACACCACAAAATTCCTCTATTACATAATACCGAACAATATGGCAACATTCAAAAAGGCTTTGCTCAGTTTATTGCAATTGTTTTTCTTTTGTTGTTGTCAAATCCCTCCAAACATTTATTCTCTGTGCTAAGATTCCATTTTATAGTTGGATTGCTACTGTATATAGTTTACCCCAGTCTTATCACAAACACATAAGTAAAAGTGTCTGTGTTCGCTGGTTTGAACCAACAACCATGCAAGCCAAGTTGTATGGCTTGTAACCTCTGTTTGTGGATCGTATTTTTTTGTTTGTTTGAACCACAATACCGAAACACGATCACTTTCGTTTTCATTCGATGTACCACATATTTTCTTAACTCTCTTCAGGTGTTCGTCTGTGGTTTTTATTTTCGGTTTTGGCTCTCTGATTTTTAACTTCATCATCGTATTCAAGGTGATCTTCAACATCATCTCATTCCATGTTGTTGTTTTTTTTTTGTCTTCACCAAAAATAAACTTGTTGTTGTCTTCGGTTTTTTTGTTTATCATCAGAGGTTATTTTTGGTGACTTTTCGTTAATGAAAGGTTTATTTATTTGGAGCTTCATATTTTGGAGGGGATTTGTACTTCTGCTGCTGATGTTGGTATTTATTTTTTCGTTGGTTTTTCTCAACTTGTTCCATTGCAATTTTTGTGGTATTCACTTTGCTGTTTATTTCTTTTGAAACGTTGTATAGAACGGACATGTGTAACTTCTGTCCATCTGCCACATGTTGCATAATCGATAATTTTCTGTATGAGTGTGTGTGTGTTGTTTTGTTTTATTCGTCTTCATCAGTAATCAATGTCAGAATTTTTTGAATGTAACGTTCAATTTTTGAAATTTGTTTTTGTTTTCTGAGAAAATCGAATTTGTCTTTGGTGGCCGTTTGTTGAAGCCATTTGCTTGTGAAAAAATTGCATAAGGAGTCATCATCAATTTGTTTCTTGATTATTGTAGACCATTGAATATAATAGATATTCGAATTTTTAAGAACAAAAATGTTAAACTTGTTCTTTGATTAGAAGCTATAAAACGGACACTAATTGATTGTTGAAAAAAGCGGAATTAGTTCAGAAATCTGGTGTTCTATAAAAGGCTGATAGGCTAGTCTGAGAATTATTATTGGTATCCTTTGATAATGAACATGAAATAAAATTTCTATACTACGGCTATTCACTTCTAAAGAACATAGACTCGAGATGTTGAGAGTATATAATATGAGCCAATTATATTGTTATGTGTTCTCGTATGTGGGAGTTATACGTAAATATTTAAAGTGTCTATGTGTTATGATATTGTTTTTGTATTACTATTACCCCACTAGAGGGCGGAAATATTGCGTTGGCCGCTTTGAAATTTTACATGAAGTTCCGGTTATGGTCAAGGACAACACCAATCATTTTTCGGTTGTGTTAAGATAACACTTAATGGGTGCATTATTTGTCAGGTTTCCTAGTCGCTCTAGAGGCCATTATTTATGCACAATATCACATTTTTTACACATTGAAGAGGATCTGACAAAATACTTATAACGCCGGTCAATATTCCGAGGATCAAATCATCCAAAATCTAAAATAAACAAATTTGTATTTTATGGCGAAATATTGACCAGGCTCAAAATATAAAACTACAGAAATTTTTGTAGTAGTTGTGTAGGGTATGATATGGTCGGCCGCGTTCGACTAAACTGCTCCGGTCAATGCTTTTTGGTTAATGTTTCCATCTGTGAACTCTGCATTTATAACCTCATCCTTAAGACCAATAATTCTAATAAAAAAATCGTTTTTAGACCGCAAATGATTGGACAATAGTTTTCAGACAAATGGATTCGATTTGAAAATGTCCGTCCATCATCTGTTTGATTGATGCAGGCAATTTGAAAACTTAAAACATTGCTAATCACATAGAATAAATTATCTGCTCAAGATTCAACTGTAAACGGTGATAAAATAATATAACTGTTTTATTATACAATTTTTGTACTATATGTCGAGCCTAAAAAAAGTTCATGCACGTAGGTCTTGTGCCCAGCTCTTCCAATTTGAAAGACCGTGTTTCGAAATGTTGTATTCCACTTGATCTTTCCATCGAATTCGAGATCTTCACCTTCTGCGTGAACCATTAGTTGGCTAGCTTTATTTGCCTTTTGAGCTGGGGCATCCTCATAACATGATCTAGCCAACGTAGTCGCTGCAGCTCGCTATGTCTATTTCGATGTCCGAGAATATATATAGTACAACTCGTGGTTCATTCGATCGGTCCATATATCTTCGTGAGTTTTGTCTGGCGATAGGTGGTCCTGTTTCTAAATTGCATCTGTTGACCAACACTATTATTCTGCGGATTTCAAAGCTGGTGTTATTAGTTTTGTTTATGGTGGTACCGAGGTATATAAAATCGTTCACGACTTCGAAGCTGATCCAGTTGACTCTTGAGCAGAAAATATATTGCATACAAAAATTGGGCTTATTATCTAAAATCGGGTTATAAAATTAACGGTCTGAAAGGTATGGTAAGTATTTCAGACGAATACGACGGTTCCTCATAATATACAATTTATCCGAAATTTATTAGTTTTGTTAGCAAAGATCGGTTAAAACCGGACAGGGTTGATGGAAACATGCGAAAAATACAAGAGGACACCAGATATAATGAAGATATATTTTACAAAAAAACTTATCATGCTTCCGCCTGATTGTAAAAATATAAACCTCTAATAAAATAATTCTGGATATTTATTGAATTTCCACACGACGAACACTTCGATTTGAAAAAAGGCTACTACCTTCAAACTCAGTTGGGACCCTTATATGGGATTATGCCAAAAAATGCACGTCCAATTAAATTTTTCTGAACATGGGGTTTTATCCTCCGGGATTTTTAACCTCACAAAAATAACCGACAGAAGCCACAAACAAAGATATAATGCAAGATATAATAAAATATAAAATTTCTCATTCATGTTTCTTAATATAAAATTCGTTCGTTCTTATAATAAAATTCTCAATAAGTCGAAGTTTTTTTCGGATTAATGTTGTTTAGAGTTATGGAAGTTCAAACGGAATATTTAATGTTATCTAAACTTTGTATATCGTTATATTTTAATGAACTGCACATCAAGTCCGAATATAGAGTCTATCGTACTGGACTCTATGGGGATATATTTATTAACCCGAAATTTCGGGTAATTAAATATATCCCCTGGTTTTTAAACCCCCTATAAGTCGAACAACGGTCCATTATAGTCCTCACCAATCCCAAATGATTTGTGGTTGTATTGGATAAAAAGAAATGTACCTCAGAAGCCTACAAATACATGGAAATTCTCACAAGGAAATTGTTTCGCGTAGCCGTTGTGGATACCTGTTCATAGAAGAAATGTTGTCGTTCCCGGGCGTAGACCATCCACCCGCCAAGCTATTCTGTTTAAAAGCAGATCTGACCGTTTTTACTTAACTGGTGTTGTTTTTGAATTGCTCAATTAGGGATCAAAATAAATACAAATACCTAGATTACATGTTTAAAATGGTTGAAACGTTCAGGGTTGTATAGATCCTTTAACCAGAATCATTTGGGACTTCTTCAAGGCCGTTGAAACCATAAACTCTGGCAATAGGTTTTATTTTTTGGAAAATAAAAATTATATAAATTTTGAATGGCTTTGACTTTTAAAATATCTAAAAAGTGGCTTCGCCTTAATATGGGGACTATAAAGTGAACAAATTGTATCATTTGTCCACGGATAACACCAAAAATTTTAATATATATATATATACATTATAGGCCCTAAGACGAACATTTAAGGGTGTTACAAATAGCATGGCAAATTTAATATACCTTCTTATCAATATTGGACCACTTTTCAGAGTGTTTAGGTGCTATTTTCAACCCTATTGACTGTACTTTTTCAACCGATTGTTATTTGAGGCATTTATTGTATGCAAAATCTTTCTACTAAAAATGTAATAGTGCAAAGCCCCCATATAAAATATCAGATCAATTTTATATATTGTTTATGTCCACCTCATGGTGGAGGTTATAAAAAAGTTCGACTCGGCCATTCTTAAAGACATTTTTGCATGTTGTTTTTTGTAATATTTTCGGTTTGGTATTCAGAATAATCCTGACTTTAAGTTATATATTACTAATATAGTTAAATTATTTGGACATGGGAAAATATAAGGGAGATAGTAGACATTGTAGATTATATAAAGGACTTTTAATGGTTGCATAAACTATTTGCTAAATCCTTAAGGCTCATTGCTGCTTTCCAAACTACTTTCCCTATGCATGTTACTGCAATCATTCCATTAGGCGAAAATATTGTCGAAAAATCACGCAATATTTGAAAGACATTTCTTTGTACATGTCTTCCCACTACATATCTCGCAGCAAGTCACTCTGTCACGCTGATAACAAAGAAAAACCAGGAAGATATCAGCAGCTGGACAATGATGTCCCCCTAAAACAAATATTTCGTGCATTTCATACATACCACAAAAAATAAATCGATTTCAAACAAAATAAAAAAAGAAGAGACTGCAAAAATGTTCAAATTGCGTGTGACACTTGTCACATGACGATCAATTCATTGATACAAATCTCCTAACTAATTGGAACGTGTTTACGCAAACCCAGAGGAGAGAGAAAAACGAAATGAATTTCCAAATATGGCAATGACTGCCATAACATGAGCATATGCACATGCGCTTGGGGGCAATCTTCACACGCAAAGCGCGGAAAACTGTTGCAAACATTTGAAATGAATTGAGAGAAAATTGTGGGTCCTTGGGCAAATAAATACAATAACAACAACAGAAAAATGGAAAATCGAAAATACATAATAGATTGCAGGGGATTCATCTATGTAGCACCAGAGCAAGTTTTCCTTTTGGTCAAACAAGGAAGCTTCGAAAGTTAAAAAATAATGCAGCTCACTTTTGCCTGGACAATAGAAGATGTATACCACCATCATCATAACCACCACAGCGACCACATTTTATACGTCTACATGTTGCAACAAACGCATTTACAACTTGCATACAAATGACTTTATCATTTGCGTATTTTTTCATTTGACAAATGTCTCTCTTCCCCTCTTGAAACACCTCACATGGTGTCCAGCCCCCTACTGTTACAAAATTCTCCTCGGCTATATAAAAAAAAAAATGTGACAAAGATGCATTTTGACTGATTGTCGCAGCAAAGTCGTTATGTCCAGTTTATAGATATGCCCCAAAAGCTTTTATAACTAGCCATCTTCGCCAGCAACAATTGTGGTGTATTGGCCAATACTTCGCACACAAAGATGCTGCTGCTGGAAAAACATGCGAAACTCGTGCAGAGCATTAATGCCACATGTTGATCATTGACTAGGCTATTCAAAAAACAATAAAAAGAGGCCATTGGTGTGCACTGCCAATTTTTAATGTTCGCTTCACCAAAGACTGTATCTTGATATATTTAGTATACCCTCCATCTAGTCTCCAAAAAATATGCTTTAATAAATCCACGCCTTGGATGGTCTTTGAAAAAGTCTTCTTTAATAAATCCACGCCTTAGATGGTCTTTGAAAAAGTCTTCCTTAATAAATCCACGCCTTGGATGGTCTTTGAAAAAGTCTTCTTTAATAAATCCACGCCTTGGATGGTCTTTGAAAAAGTCTTCTTTAATAAATCCACGCCTTGGATGGTCTTTGAAAAAGTCTTCTTTAATAAATCCACGCCTTGGATGGTCTTTGAAAAAGTCTTCTTTAATAAATCCACGCCTTGGATGGTCTTTGAAAAAGTCTTCTTTAATAAATCCACGCCTTGGATGGTCTTTGAAAAAGTCTTCTTTAATAAATCCACGCCTTGGATGGTCTTTGAAAAAGTCTTCTTTAATAAATCCACGCCTTGGATGGTCTTTGAAAAAGTCTTCTTTAATAAATCCACGCCTTGGATGGTCTTTGAAAAAGTCTTCTTTAATAAATCCACGCCTTGGATGGTCTTTGAAAAAGTCTTCTTTAATAAATCCACGCCTTGGATGGTCTTTGAAAAAGTCTTCTTTAATAAATCCACGCCTTGGATGGTCTTTGAAAAAGTCTTCTTTAATAAATCCACGCCTTGGATGGTCTTTGAAAAAGTCTTCTTTAATAAATCCACGCCTTGGATGGTCTTTGAAAAAGTCTTCTTTAATAAATCCACGCCTTGGATGGTCTTTGAAAAAGTCTTCTTTAATAAATCCACGCCTTGGATGGTCTTTGAAAAAGTCTTCTTTAATAAATCCACGCCTTGGATGGTCTTTGAAAAAGTCTTCTTTAATAAATCCACGCCTTGGATGGTCTTTGAAAAAGTCTTCTTTAATAAATCCACGCCTTGGATGGTCTTTGAAAAAGTCTTCTTTAATAAATCCACGCCTTGGATGGTCTTTGAAAAAGTCTTCTTTAATAAATCCACGCCTTGGATGGTCTTTGAAAAAGTCTTCTTTAATAAATCCACGCCTTGGATGGTCTTTGAAAAAGTCTTCTTTAATAAATCCACGCCTTGGATGGTCTTTGAAAAAGTCTTCTTTAATAAATCCACGCCTTGGATGGTCTTTGAAAAAGTCTTCTTTAATAAATCCACGCCTTGGATGGTCTTTGAAAAAGTCTTCTTTAATAAATCCACGCCTTGGATGGTCTTTGAAAAAGTCTTTCTTTAATAAATCCACGCCTTGGATGGTCTTTGAAAAAGTCTTCTTTAATAAATCCACGCCTTGGATGGTCTTTGAAAAAGTCTTCTTTAATAAATCCACGCCTTGGATGGTCTTTGAAAAAGTCTTCTTTAATAAATCCACGCCTTGGATGGTCTTTGAAAAAGTCTTCTTTAATAAATCCACGCCTTGGATGGTCTTTGAAAAAGTCTTCTTTAATAAATCCACGCCTTGGATGGTCTTTGAAAAAGTCTTCTTTAATAAATCCACGCCTTGGGTGGTCTTTGAAAAAGTCTTCTTTAATAAATCCACGCCTTGGATGGTCTTTGAAAAAGTCTTCTTTAATAAATCCACGCCTTGGATGGTCTTTGAAAAAGTCTTCTTTAATAAATCCACGCCTTGGATGGTCTTTGAAAAAGTCTTCTTTAATAAATCCACGCCTTGGATGGTCTTTGAAAAAGTCTTCTTTAATAAATCCACGCCTTGGATGGTCTTTGAAAAAGTCTTCTTTAATAAATCCACGCCTTGGATGGTCTTTGAAAAAGTCTTCTTTAATAAATCCACGCCTTGGATGGTCTTTGAAAAAGTCTTCTTTAATAAATCCACGCCTTGGATGGTCTCTGAAATTTTTTTCTTTAATTAATCCAGGCCTTGGATGGTTCCTGAAAAAATCTACTTTAATATATCCCTGAAAATTTTTACGATTGGAACGTATAATATGTGCCCAACGTTGGGTGCCAATTGTACCGAATCATAAAAAATTGGCGAGGAATTGGAGATTAATGAAGGGTCTCAAATGGAATGACAATTTCAACTATACCCTCTCAATTTGTAAAGAAAGCAGTCATGCAATTTTATTGTGATCAATGTATACCTGGTAACATCGTCGTCAATTTATGGCAATGCTAAGGTGTTGCACAGTAAGCCTTCCAGCTGGTCAACCAGCAGGCAATTGTAAGTGAAATTATGTTAACGAAAATGTAAATTCAAAAACTATCGACAATAAATAAAAAATCCATAAATGAAATTTTATTTAACATGATTTTTATGCAATCGTAGTAGTTTCAGTGCTCATGTTTTATATCATGCTCATGTTTATATCTATATTCAAGCACTGTGTTCATCTCGAATGTAAAAACCATATAAAAACACTGAAACATTAAATCATTATTGGATCAGTTGAAATGCAAAATGTGTCTAGTTTACAGCCTCCTTTTAAAATCGAACATTCATAAAACTCCCAATAGATCAACATTAACTGGTGGCACAAATGTTTCATTTTGGTTTCCACTCTTACATAGGTCGTTAGTATTTTTAGGAGTGTCAAAAACGCAAATGCCCATTTGTTTAAATACGGAAGTTCAGCTGTGGCAAAACGTTTAGTGTTACAGTTAACGAATATATTTTTTTCTTCTTTCATTTGCTTTCTTTTTTTTAGTCTTGTTAGCCAACATCGTCATGACGATGGTAATTTAAGTCACAAATGTTGTTGTGTCTCTCTTAACTGATGGCCATGATCTTTCCATATCAGACACGAAATCTGTAAGATTTGTCACAATAAATGACGTATATAACTTAGAAATGTTGTTGGGAACACGCAAGAGAGCAGCAAATTTCATTACCATGGTACGCCATAATTATATATATTTAGCATTTTCAACAATTTTAAAATTATATTGAGAAAAATTTAATATAATCATCGGAACTTATAGCCATCAATGCCTTCCTTAAATATTCTTAAAAAATCCACGCCTTATAGCCATCAATGCCTTCCTAAAATATTCTTAAAAAATGCCTTCCTAAAATATTCTTAAAAAATGCCTTCCTAAAATATTCTTAAAAAATGCCTTCCTAAAATATTCTTAAAAAATGCCTTCCTAAAATATTCTTAAAAAATGCCTTCTTAAAATATTCTTAAAAAATCCACGCCTTATAGCCATCAATGCCTTCTTAAAATATTCTTAAAAAATCCTCGCTTTATAGCCATCAATGCCTTCTTAAAATATTCTTAAAAAATCCACGCCTTATAGCCATCAATGCCTTCTTAAAATATTCTTAAAAAATCCTCGCTTTATAGCCATCAATGCCTTCTTAAAATATTCTTAAAAAATCCACGCCTTATAGCCATCAATGCCTTCTTGAAATATTCTTAAAAAAACCACGCCTTATAGCCATCAATGCCTTCTTGAAATATTCTTAAAAAATCCACGCCTAACAGCCGTCAAGGCCTTCTAAAAATATTCTTAAAAAATCCACGCCTAACAGCCGTCAAGGCCTTCTAAAAATATTCTTTAAAAATCCACGCCTAACAGCCGTCAAGGCCTTCTAAAAATATTCTTAAAAAATCCACGCCTTATAGCCATCAATGCCTTCTTAAAATATTCTTAAAAAATCCACGCCTTATAGCCATCAATGCCTTCTTAAAATATTCTTAAAAAATCCACGCCTAACAGCCGTCGAGGCCTTCTAAAAATATCCACGCCTAACAGCCGTCAAGGCCTTCTAAAAATATTCTTAACAAAATCCACGTCTAATAGCCGTCAATCTCATCTAAAAATATTCTTTAAAATCCACGCCTAAAATCTATCTATGCCTTCTAAAAATATTCTTTAAAATCCACGCCTAAAATCTATCTATGTCTTCTAAAAATATTCTTTAAAATCCACGCCTAAAATCTATATATGTCTTCTAAAAATATTCTTTAAAATCCACGCCTAAAATCTATCTATGCCTTCTAAAAATATTCTTGAAAAATCCACGCCTAATGGCCGCCAATGCCTTCTAAAAATATTCTTTAAAAATCCACGCCTAGTGACCGTCAATACCTTCTAAAAATATTTTTTAACAATTCACGCCTAAAAGCGATCTATGCCTTGTAAAAATATCCTTTCAAATTCACTCCTAAAAGCCATCTGTGCCTTGTAAAAATATCATTTAAAAATCCAAGCCCAAGCTTCACCTTCCCCTTCTAAAAAAATCCTTTAAAAATCCCCGCCGTCAATGAATTCTAAACAAATCACCCTTGCGGCCTATTGGTCTTTTTGGAAAATATTTCTCAAGATCCACGAATCTGCACAGTTCCATATTATATGGGTCAAATTCCACTACAGTTGTTTCCTTGTTAAACTTCCCAACAAAATATCATCATTAGGATCATAAATACGACATACGAATTGTATCGTTTATACATAATGGAATTGTGACAGTTACGTGCACTAACTCATCATCATCAGATGGACGCAAACAAAAAAATCAATAACGAACTTTCTCAAAAAACCCATAAATAATCAGACTAAAATACAATTTCTCACAATGCAAAACGGGATTCAAACAGGAGATTGCCGAACACAGCGCTGTTTATTAAATTACAATATCCTATTCATTTGGCATACGGACATATAAATTAAATAATAGTTGAGGAGGGGAACATTGGCGTGGGAACTTTGATAACCCTGGTATTTTAATTCTTCATTACCGAAAGTCAATCCCTGCCCGAAATCCTCGCTACGCTACTGGCAAGGAATCATAAAAGCCAAACAGCAATTGTATGACCAAATTAAATAACAGTAGCATGTGGTGAAGCCTGCAAAGAAGAGCAACAAAAACAAAAATAAATATTCACATGCTACACTTAATTGTACAACATTAACTAAGAAGAAACAGCAACAAAACAAGGCAACAAACAACAATAAAACCACAAACGTTTTTTGCTTTTTTAAGGAGATGACTACCACAAATGATCATTACTCCGATGATTGTATGGCGATTGCCTGCCATAAAGATGTAAGCTAATGCTGGGGTATCCTCATTGCGGCAATCATCATCATTTTATTTACCGGCTGAAAATCGTTCGTTTTATAACTCTGTTAAATCATAACAACAGCCGCATCAATAAAAACAACAACAAAAAGCAGCAGGAGCAGCAAAAAAATGGCCTACAACTTGACCAAATCTAAATGAAATGCTGCAACTTATTACGTAGTTGCAGTTCGATATTCGATGTCGTTTTACGATTCAATCGATTGTTGAGCTATAGAAGTTGCCCTGATTATGGGTTTCATCACTTGCATCCACTTCGCACACTGCTGTAATTGCAATCGTGAAGTAATCGGAAGGCATTGAATACCACTTACATTGTCATCCACGCAAAAAGAGTATTAAAATCATGTGAATAACTGCAGTCTTATGCATACGATGGCCACTAATAATAAACGTAACCCAGTGAACAATGGTGGTAAAATAAAAATCCACTCCTAAAATCCATCTAAATCTTCTGAAAATATTCCTGAAAAATCCACGCCTAAAACCCGTCTGTCTTCTGAAAATATTCTTGAAAAATCCACGCCCAAAATCCATGACTTCTAAAAATATTCTTAAAAAATTCACGCCCAAAATCTAAGTCTTCTAAAAATATTCTTAAAAAATCCACGTCTAAAATCTAAGTATTCTAAAAATATTCTGAAAAAAATCCACGCCTATAATCAGTCTAAGTCCTCTATAAATATTCTTAAAAAATCCACGCCTATTATCAGTCTATGTCTTCTAAAAATATTCCTAAAAAATCCACGCCTACAAATCGTATAAGTCTTCTAAAAATATTCCTAAAAAATCCACACCTAAAATCCGTCTAAGTCTTCTAAAAATATTCTTAGAAAATCCACGCCTAAAATTCTTCTAAGTCTTCTAAATATATTCTTAAAAAAATCCGTCCCTAAAACCCGCCTAAGTCTTCACAAAATATTTTTAAAAAATCGACGCCTTAAACCCGTCTAAGTCTTCTAAAAGTATTCTTAAAAAATCCACGCCTAGAATTCGTCTAAGTCTTCTAAAAATATTCTTAAAAATCCATTTAACTTAAATCGGACGAATATATATATATATATATATATATGGGAGCTATATGTGAATCTGAACCGATTTTTACGAAACTTAGCACACATCATTATAGACTCAACTCAGTACGCTATGCCAAATTTCGTGCAAATCGAAATATATTTAGGGACTTTGACGCACCATTTACCTTAAATCGGACGAAAATATATGGGAGCTATATCTAAATCTCAAACGATTTTCACGAAACTTAGCGCACATTATTATGGACTCCATTTAGTACGCTAAGCCAAATTTCGTACAAATCGAAAGATATTTAGGGACTTTGGTGCACCTTTTACCTTAAATCGGACGAAAATATAATATATGGGAACTATATCTAAATCTGAACCGATTTTCACGAAACTTTACGTACGTCATTCTAGGCTTATCTCAGTACGCTATGCCAAATCTCGTGCAAATCGAAAGATATATATGGACTTTGGTACAACATTTACCTTAAATCGGACAAAAATATATATAGGAGCTATGTCTAAATCTGAACCAATTTTTCCCAATTTTAATAGGGTTCGTCCTTGGGCCAAATAAATGAGCTATGCCAAATTTCATCCAAATCGGATGATAAATGCGATCTATATTTTTTTACAATTTAACATCAACAGACGGACGGGCATGCATAAATCGACTCAGAAAGTAAATCTATGCATATTGTCAAAAGGAACCATGGGTCTATCTCGTTTCCTTTTGCCTGCTACAAACATATGCACAAAGACATAATACCCTGAACCACAGTGTGATGAAGGGTATAAAAATTCACGCCTAATGTCCTGCTGGTCCTGTAAAAATTGTTCTTAGAAATCCACGCCTAAAGTCCTGCTGGTCCTGTAAAAATTATTCTTAAATATGCACGCCTAAAGTCCTGCTGGTCCTGTAAAAACTATTCTCAAATATCAACGCCCAATGGTCCTTGAAAAAAATATTTGTATAAAATCCACGCTCAATGAGCCTTGAAAAAATATTTTTATAAAATCCATGTCTGTAATGGTCCTTGAAAAAAAATTTATAAAATCCACGTTAGTAATGGTCTTTGAAAAAATATTTTTTATAAAATCCATTTGACCTGTACGTGAGGATTGTTTATCCACTTTTTTAATCCATACAAAGGTCTCGGGTATAGAGAAGACCACGTTTTCTTATCTGAAAAATTCTCCCATACCTGAAAATGAAATTCTTCTCTGGGCAATTGTCTTGTAATTGTCGACCATCAAAATTGTTACTATTTTCTGTGGGGTCTAAACCGCCAGACAATTCGCTCATGCATCAACCGATTTAATGATGTACGAATATTTATACAATGTCGTTCGTTGCATGTTTGTTTGTCCGTCGGTCTGTCTGTTCATACGTCTGTCTGGGCTTTTTTATCTAAACTCCATTGCATGCATTCGTGCAGTGCTCTACATGTGGTTCAGACTACCCATGGAGCGGCAGCATCATAATCATCATCAGCACAATTGACTGTTAACTTTGCCTTTGGTAATTCTGTCTGTCTGTCCGTCCGTTCGTCCGTATGTCTGGTAGTAGGCCTTCTGTCTTAAGAGTGTCTTTAGTTGCACATCAATGTTACTTTACGTTATAATTGAAGATGACTTGGTTTAGTTTTGTGGCCATACCATTTGTTTGCCATCCGACGACCCTCATTCATCTGTTTTTGGTCATAAATGGAAAGAAGACCAAAAAAGTACAAAGTAAGCACCAGACGAAGAAGAAGAAGAAGTGTCTTGGGAAATGTTGCATTTTTAAACCCGAGAATGTCTTTTTGTGTAGGTTAGCTTGGGAAATAACTCCACATACAAATTGGTTGTCTAAATATTTCTAGCCTAGGTATTTTATAGGCTGAATAATTCTTAAGAAGCATAGTTAGCAACTTAGAATCCCCTATTTCAATTGTACACAATTTTTGAAGAATCTCCTGTCGACCCACTCTTGTAAGCCATTATAACACACATATGTAAGCCATTATAAACTTTGACGTAATATTATTATCGTTTGTCTCTCTGCTCGCTCGTTGGCTCCCTCTCCTTTTGCGTTATTGTGTAACAACACTTCAAGTCGCTTCACATTTTTATTTCATTTCGACTTTTTACGATGACAATTTTTTATGGCCACAAACCAAAAAGAAAAATAAAAAACGCCAAAAATAAAGTTGGTCGCCGAAGATCGGCAACGTTGCTAAAATTTGTAACAACATCGTCCATAAATGAAGTTCTGGAACAATGTTTCATAACCTCACACACACACCAATTTGGGGATTCTCTTCCTTGATCAGTTGTTGGTTATGTAACTAAAATTAGGTCAATTGATTTGGGTCGATATGCCGTTTCCTCCTTCTGTGTGAGAAATTTTTGTGGTGTTATATTTCTTCTTCTTTATGTAGTTATGTGACAAAAAGTGAAAAGGGATTACATTGTGGCAAGAGATTTTATTTAAAAAATGTTAAAGCTTTAAAGGTGAATACAAATTCGATGTGTCGAATATAAGCATCTAATATTCCATATTTTTAATCGTTATCGTTATATTTCAATTTTCAGCAGAAAGGTAGAACTTTTTTTTTAAAGTGACGACACGATATTCCGTATTCCTTTTTATTGGAATACTGCTTCCTCGGGGTGTCTCTCTTTCGTCTAGCTTCTAAAGGGCATATTTCGATTTTATGGATTCGCATTAGGACCCTTGATTTACCAGAATTAAAATTTGTTTCGACTACTGAGCGTATAGAAAGGGAAACCTGTGTAGGATTGAGGTAGCTTTAGAAATTGTTCTTATGAGTACCTAAAGGTACTAAATTTGGTACAAGTTGATTTAGGTGAACAGATAGGGCTTGAGTCTTGAAATTGGGAATTAAAATGTATGTTGGAGTGTAGGATTGATGTAGTTTTGGAAATACGTACATAAACGGATAGGGCTGAAATCATGAAATTTGGAATTAAAGTTACTGTTGAAGTATAAAATTGAGGTAGTTTTGCAAATTCGTGCGTATGGGTACGAAATGTACTAAAAAAGGTACAATTTCAATTTGTGTCAAGGGTAAAGCTGGGATTCTGAAAGTTTTGCAATGAAGAGGTAGTTTTGAAAAGTTCTGCATATATGGTACGAAAACGGCTAAAAGGTACAAAATTTGGTACAATTTGCATTTGGGTGATAGGATAAAGTTGGAATCCTGAAATTTTGAATTTAAATTGCTGTTAGGTACTAAATTGTACTAACTATGATACAAATTGTTTCTGCTTGAACGGATGGGGCTGGAATTTGGATTTAATATAACTGTTCGATAGTAGGATTGATTCATAACTATTGGGCACGAAAACTGCTAAATGGTACAAAATATGGTACAATTTGGATTTGTGTGAGTGGATAAGGCTGAGATCCTGAAAATTGGAATTAAAAATATTGTGGAGTGTAGTATTGTGATATGGAGGTCGTTTTGGAAAATTTGTAATTATGTGTATTCCCGAGGAAGTTTTTTAGTCTCCTAACGGGCACGTCCCCAGGTGGCACATTGGGGGGAGGTAGATGATCATACTAATCTATTACAACCAGTGTATGCTGGAGGTATCACCCACCTTCAGGGCGTCTGTCTCCGCGACGAAAATTAACTACGGGGGTGTTCCCCTAAAAAAATATGAATAAAGTAGAAAAAGAAAAAAGTTACGGTGCAGAGAGAGTACCGTCGGTTGTCTTTGATCTGCCCACGAGACACGCCCCGTCGTCATCCTGCGATCGTGACCAACAATCTCCTACAAATGTGGGTGTCTTGGCATCTGTAGTCGAAGGTACAGAAATAAAGGGCTCAGTCATCGGGCAACACCTATTCAGAGATGAGGAACCACAGGGGAAGAGCAATCTCGACCCAGCCTTTAGAGACAGGAGGGGACTCAACTTCGAATTCTGAGTCTGAACATAATAATCAGACAATTATTACCGCCTTGGAGAGCCAGAAGAGAGAAGAGGCCGACAAGATGATAGAGTAGGTGAGTAAGGATTTCGCCAAACTCACAACCTAGAAGAAGCAGTTGTCTGGAGCACAAAGGCGGAAGTTGGCCAGAATGAACCGGATGAACAAAAAGTGCGAGAGACAGACAGAGGTTCAAAACGATAAGGCTAACATGAGCCTAAGGATAAGGTCTCCGGCTTAGCAGATGACTGTCAAATCCGGCAAAAATAATATCACGGACTCCCAATAAACTCGGTTACTGGAGGACAACTGACAGCAGTCATCGGAGCGAGACGGCAACTCTGGCCCTGATGGAAAAAATAATAAAACGTAAAATACAATTTGGATCTGGCTGATAGAGGTGACAGTATTTACGTTTTCCATATACAATATTATAAATTTGTTTTGTATTATCTTTCCGCATACGAAGTAGCGGGCACTTATCTAGTTATCAATATAGGTCCATGTTTTGTCATAGCACTCATATAAGGATATCGACCCACGGTCCGTATTTTGAATGTTTTAGCAGAACTTTCTCATCGAAATTGTTATACCCTACACAACTATTTATAGCTTTGTGCAGCCCGAAGAGTTTGTAACGCCGCGAAATATTAATCCTAGACCCATCATCGACATATCTTGACTAGCTGAATCGATCTAGACATGTGTGTCCGTCCGTCCGTCTGTCCATTATAATTTGTAAACATTATACAGGCCACATTTATTGATCAATCTTCAAGAAATTTTGCATGTAGGATGGGTTCTGACCAATGAAGACCCCTATTGTTTTTGGCAAAGATCCGTTAATATTAAGGGGATGAAATGGACCAAAAACTTTTTTGTCTGATTTTCTGATCGCTCCAGAGGCCGCAATTATGGCCCGAACATCGCAAATTTTCACATGGAGAAGGGGGTCGGGCCAAAGAATAAGCATGCCTGTTGTGATAAAGATCGGTGAATACGTATATATTTACTCCTGAAGGACATAGACCCTAGAAGCCGATAGTATATCCAAGAGGAGTGGTTGACCTTTAAATTGATACCAATTATATTGCCGTATATACATGGATGTGGGAGTTACACTTAAATATTTACAGGTGCTTACGTATTCAGAGGATCCAGGTATGGTCAAGGACAATTTTTGTGTTTGTGTTTGCGTTTTTTTTTTTTTTTTGAGTCGGTCTATAAGACAAAATTGAAAGCCGAACATCACAGCACAACCCACGGTTAAAGGAAAATGGACAAGTAATTAGAAGGGTTGTACTCAATATTAGTAATATGATGTGAGTGTAAGGAAAAGGTCCTATTACGAACTATTGCCCAGTCTCGGAATAAAAATCCGCAGAACGTTAGAGTTCCGTGGTAGTTGTGTAGGGTATCGTATGGTCCAACTATACTGCTCCGCTCACTGGCTCTTTTTAAAATTATAGGTTAATGTTTCATTTTTGGTATTTTCAAGTTTCAATTTTTCCAACCTAAGTGTCTGTAATTTCAAATATTAATTTTTCAGAGCGTGAACAACCAACCACCACAATATGCAATAACTTAGTTTCCATATAAAGATCCTGACTGACACTAAATATTGGAGGGTATAAAAAGTTTGGTTGGCCGAAATTAACAACGGTTTATCTTGTTATTTGTCTGCATGATTTGAAACTTGGTATTATCTGCAAAGAAATTAATTTATTCTGGCCATTCTTTCTTACATCTTCGAACTAGGGAATTTTAGAGAATCTATTAATTAACACAACGTGTAGTACCCACAACTAACACGAGTTTTGTTTTACAGTTATGCCCTCATAAATCATTGTTTTTTTTTATAAACCTTAAAACGAGTAAACTTGAACCCTCCCAATCAAAATAAAAACTTGACTTGAAAAATGACACCCCGACCGAGACACTTGTCGCCTTTGAATTTAATTCTCCTCCGAGATTTTATTCTTCCTTGTTTGCTTACGTCAAAAAAATGACTCCTTTGTTATGTTTTGTTCGCTATTGTGTTGGGAGACAACAATACCATAGGTAACCTCAACCAAAAACGAAACAAAAAACTTATAAATGACAAAAGGAAATGTTTTTTGCTTTTCGGGTTTTATATTTTCGAGGTCAAGACAAGGATGTATATGTCGGTGTAATAAAACCGTATGTATGTTCAAGTGTGTGTAATCATTATAAAGAATTTATGATTATGAGATTGAGAAAAACAGATATATTTACAGATATATTTACAGACATATTTACGGCAATGAAAATGAAGGAAGTGATGATGAGGATGATAGCGTGAGATGGATGGGTGTACTTTGTTTTTCGAAACAAAGGATGAGAATCTGTTGACATGAAACAAACTTGTTTTAATTTTTTTTCGTTTAGTATAGTTGATTTTTCGAAGTTAAAAAAAAATAATAACCAGGAAATATTTTTTTTTCAGATTTTTATCGATCAGAATAAAAAATTGTTACAAAAAAAAAAAAAAATAAACATTTCAGCAATGTTCGGATGTCGAAGAATCCTAAACGTTTACAAGCAAAATATGATGTAAGTATTAAATGTAATTCGATATGATGTTGTTCCGCAATCCGTAAATTCGGAAGCAATTTGTCTCAATTAATCACCCAATTGTCTGATAATTTTTTGTTCATTCGACCCATGACAAAAATTGCATTGCGATTTGAGATAAGAACTTTGGAAGGTCTCCCGTACATTAAGCACAAGTATAAGGTATTCGGTGTGTAGAAGACTTGTAGAGTCTTATACCCTTAGTAATGAGAGAAATGATGCTATACAAATTTTGATTCGATCAAAAATGCTTCTGTTCAAAATATCGGTTTTATATCCACACCTCGAAATATTAGATTGGGGAAACAGAAATCCATTTTTTTATATGAAATATAGGATTTTATTTAACATGCTGCGGAATGTACGATTTGGGCCAAATATGCACAGTTTTGTTGTATGATTTGTTGCCATTTTAAAGGTAACTTCATAATGCCTCTCTCTTAGAAGTTCTGCTCCAATCATCCCTAGATACCAATTTTTTATCATTAAAAAAAAAATCTTGAGGTGTGGAATACAAGATATTTTGAAAGAACATTTTTGAATGTCAAAATGGTAGATTTCTGCATTATAAACTTACAAGCTACACACCGAATAGTTTCTGTGCTTAATGAGTCACTATAGATGTGTGTGGCATAGCAGTGTCCTGGTGGAACAATACACCTCTTCTGTTGGCCGTTTTTGGTCAATTGCTATCTTCAAACGGTGCAGTTGTTGACAGTAGAGATCAGAATTTACCGTTTAGCCATATGTAAGCAACTCATAATAAATAATCCCCTTTCAGTCGCACCAAATGCATAGCAGAACCTTCCTGGCCGCTAGTCCTGGTTTGGCCACCGTTTGACGTGCTTTACAGGTGCTCTTTGACCACGATCGTTTTCGCACAGGGTTATTTCCCATCTTCAATCACCATCCGTTTATGAAATGGGGAATGGGAAATTCGATCCATTCTATTTTTCTCTTTTAATTGGTGTGGCACACAAACATTGGGCTTCTTTTTCAATCCTGCTTTGTGTAAATGGTTCTATGGAGGATTTTTAGCTCCTGGGCGATATTACGACTGCTAACATGCCGGTCATCTTCGATTATTTCTCCGATTTAGTGTTGACGGTTTATTTGGCATACCATATGTATTTTGTTTTTGGAAAATAGTCAGGCCGAATCCCAGTTTGTTTGTTTGCCGAGGGGTAAGGCAGGAAAGACTATAGTTTGTAAATGCGTTGTTAACCTCGAAGTGAGGCACCAGCGAAATTTTCATCCAGTGTATTTCGTTGGTCAGCTAAGTACTTCCCTTTGTTTCAAGAGTCATTTGGGTATGAAAGGTTTTTTGCATAGAATATCCCAAGAAAAAACCAAGGGAACTGATGACGATCAGTGGCGTGATCCGAAACTATAATCTTCCCTGCTTTACCACTCGGCAAACAATGCCATACATTCCCCACTAATAAAAAGTTGTTTTTTTTATAAAAATAACAAACTGTAAATTTATACTTTAGGTTCCTAATGGGTGGAAAATCTTCCTACTAAAAATGATTAATATCGGTCCAGATTTTACAGTAGCCTCCAAAAAACGATATCCCCTTATTTGGGATAAAGCAGGCAATATTAGGGATTTTAATTGAACAGAAACTCTCGCTACTAAAAATAATCAAAATTGGTCCAAGTTTCTGGGGTACCTCCCATTTATAAATTTTTTGGGAGGGTCTGGACATGTTTTTCAACTAAATTGGTTCTAACTTGATTTTTGAAATTCTCAAGGCATTTTGAAAATATTTCGGCATTTTGAAGATATTATTAGTATAAAGGATTTTAAAATCTTTCTTTTTCAAAAAAATTAATTTTATTCTTCCTCTTGTTTTTCCAATTTTTATATATTCTTAAGGGTATATCATCAACCCACCACGTAGCACTATCGATTTTCATTTTTTGTTTTTACTCAAAACAAGCCATCATAATTTGTCTTTTGACTTTTGAAAATACATTATTTCTCTTCTGTCTCTCCTCCATACCCATTTACCCTAATTGAATGCCGGACAAAAGACCTGTCAATAATTTGACTCCTTCTAAATAATGGCTAAATATTTTGGCAAAGAATAAAAGACGATTTTATGAATGCCAAACGAGAGGGACCAACAAAGACGGAGATCAGAGATTGTAAGGATGACAAAAAGATGAAGATATCGATGTTGTTGATGATGACAATGATGATGCCATCCATTGGAGACAACGAATATGTAGGTTGGTTGATAGGTGGTTATAAAGGCTGGCAAGGGTTGGTGGTGACAGTAATATGACATGGACAGCGCTGTCAACGACAGCATCGTCACAATTTGCCAGCAACATGAAGTCGGCGATGTCATAATTAGGTTTGTCAAGGAGGACAGTTTTTGGAAGATAAAAAGGAAAAAAGGGGAGGATTGAAACATCAATATATAGACGGTATTATAAATGTAGAATATCTTCTAAAGTTTGTTCTAAGTTATAACACTGTGACACGTGTTCTGGGCTAAAGAATATTCCTTATGGAAGAAAGCGCACAAGACGACTATTTTAGCTTCAAATTATCTAAAAAAATTATTTTTTAAAATGCTATATGGGATCCCCAAAGACAAGATATGGATATTAATATGTATTCATGTTTTTCCACTTTTAAATGATCATTGCTCGCCCTTGTAGCGCATTGTGATCTGTAATGGGAAATTTATATATATAGAAGATTTCGATCAACACGTCAAAACAGACGGATCTATTCGAGCTTTTAGGGCTTGTGTAGCCCCAAGAGTTTGTAACCTCACAAAATATTGATCCAAGATCCTCCTATTTGTATAACGGCCATATCTGGACTAACTAAATATGTTCTCATTCGTTTGTCCATTATAATAAAGTTATATAAATCAAGAAAATTTTGCAAGTATACTCGGTTCTGACCAAACTCAACACATATAGTATCGCCTATTATTTAGTGGATCAAATAATCGAATGGGAGATTAATGACAATTTAATTCTTGGCAATAAGAAATTCATCTACCTTATTCCGACGTAAGCTATATACGACGTGTTTTCTGGGTAATCAAAAAATCGCGTTGTTAATGTTAACGATGACTGGAAAATTATAGGCCTGCAAAGAATTTTTTTCAATAAATTCCCTTTTAAGACCTCGAAGAAGAGTTTGATTGTCCAATAAAGGTTACCACGGCCCAAAAATTCTGTTATTTGACATTTCGGGTTCTTCGAAGCTAAAAATATTTTTGTAGGAAATTATCAACACACAAAGTTCTCATATAAAGGAACCAATTCTACTTGAATTCAATTCTAAATGAGTTATTCAAATTGGGAAAAATCGGTTCAGATTTAGTTATAGCTCTCATATATGTATTTTCGTCCGATTTAAAGTTTATGGAGTACCAAAGCCCCTATATTTCTTTCTATTTGCACGAAATTTGACATAAATTAAGTTTAGAATGATGTGTGCTAAATTTCGTAAAAATCGGGTCAGATTTAGATATAGCTCCCACATATATTATCGTCCGATTTAATGTAAATGGTGCACCAAAGTCCCTATATAGCATTCGATTTGCACGAAATTTAGCATAACGTAATAATTTATGTATAGAATGATGTGTGTTAAGTTTCGTGAAAATAGGTTCAGATTTAAATATAGCTCCCATATATATTTTCGTCCGATTTAATGCAAATGGTGTACCAGAGTGCCTATATATCTTTCGATTTGCACGAATTTTGACATAGCGTTCTAAATTAAGTCTAGAATGATGTGTGTTAAGTTTCGTCAAAATCGGTTTAGATTTAGGCTCCCATATATATTTTCGACCGATGTTATGTAAATGGTTTACCAAATAAAGTGGTGAAGGGTATCTTCAGCCCCAAAAGTTTGTACCCACCTGTTTTTGTCTGTCCATTATAATTTGTTTTTAGGATGGGTTCTGGCCAATGAAGACCCCTATTGTTTTTGGGAAAGATCGGTTAATATTTAGGGGATGAAATGGACCAAATACTAAATTTTTGTCGCTTTTTCTAGTTTTTATTTTGAGAAGGGGATCGGGGCAAAGAATAAGTGAATACTCGTAATATTCGCCTAAGATATGCCAATACCACGAAATATTGCCCAACGAAAATTTGATTATTTGCTTATTTTTATTCGGTATCACTCTCCATAAATAAATTGTTCTGAATTCTCTCTAGATTGGATTATGTATTATGCCCAGTTTTATTGACTGTTTGTATCATATGACACTCGTTTTTGTATCGAATTAATAAAACAAATGTATATGCATATTAAAATTTGCCCATCTTATCCTTAATCCCGGCCAATTGAAAGTAGGCCAGTATTCAATAATATTATATAACGTCAGCTTCAATGTAATAAATCCCAGTGATGCTTACCTTGGAGCTTCCTGAATTTTTTATATCTTCAAATAGTTTGTTTTTTCCCTCAGCCAAACATAAATCAATTTTCAAACATTTGCATTCACTTACAAAAAAACGAAGAGAAATATATAAAAGTCAACATTTCCTCACTTCCATATAAATCAATGACAATGGCAATAAAACATCATTTAACAAAACTTAAATGAACAATTGTATTTTTCTTGTTTTTTTTTTTTTTTTTTGTATTTTTATTTATTTTTCTTACTAAAACTTCTTCAATTCGTGACGCAGACACACATGTTTCCCTTACTTTCATTTTTTGGTCGTTTCGTTAGCATCGTCTCTGGTTTGGGAGCAAACAAAACAGACCAGCTGAGACGGAAACACTTGTTAGTGCAAACCTTCTTTCAATGTAGATACCTGGATGACGACCTCATATGCAGATTCATTCATTCAACATTATGGAATAGTGACAGCTAAAATAATATATTTTGTAATAACCAAAATAAGAAAAGAAATACATACTTACATTCACGAACATTCCAAACAAAAATAAAAAAGAAATATTTCTGTTTTGAATAATTTCAAATCACTTAATTATTATCACAATACACAATTGTAGCATAGGCAAATTTTGAAGACGGTGGAATGGTTCGTCTGGCATAACCTGAAACAAACACACCTCAAATTGCCTCAGGTGATTGAAATCTTTACCACTTTGGAGGCACTTGTCGTTGATGATAAGATGCATGCATTATGCTGAAGTATGGCTACGAGTAGATTTGTCTGTCTGACTGTCTTGAAGTTTGTCTCTCCTGCTTTTTTGTTTGTTGGTTTGTTGATGTTTTTATTATTACAATTAATTGTAAAATGAGACCAAATCATACAATGAACGAACAAACGACGAACGTCCGCCATCAAGTGTTATGAATGAAGTAGGTACTCGATGGTTGTAGATGATAATCTATTGACAGGGCTGGGGATTGTATTTAACAAAAATTAAAAAAGTGAATTGATATAATGTAGTCGTTAAATTAGTGGTAGTATTTATTAAAAATTTTAACAAAATTTAGAAAAGGCTCCAAGAAAAATATTTTACAAAACCCAAGCTTTAAACCAGTGAGCGGAGCAGTATAGTTGGACGGGCCCGACCATACGATACCCTACCCAATTACCACAGAACTCTATCTTTCTGCGGATTTTTATTCCTAGCCTATGTAATATTTCGTGATGGTTGCACCCTCTTGCCCGATTAGAGGTCACCAGCACCTCTTCCTTACACTGACATGTTTTCCGAATGTTACCAATATTCAGTACAGCCCTTCTAATTAATTGTCTATTTCCCCTTCACCGTGAGTTGTGTTGTGATATTCGGCTTATAATTGTAGCCTATAGATTGAATCGAAAAAAACACAAAAAATAAGTTTTCATCCCAAAATTATTATCTGATCACCACCGAAAATTATAGGCGTAGTCCTTGACCATAACTGGAAGCTCATGGGACATTTCAAAGCGATCAGCGCTATACTTCCGCCCTCTAATGTGGCAATGGTTTATTAAATAATATCTGAATACGTAAGCACCTGTAAATATTTACGTGTAACTTCCACATCCGAGTACATACGCCAATATAATTTTTATCAATTTAAAGGCCAACCACTCCTCTTGAATATTCTATCAACTTCTCGGGTCTACGTCCTTCAGGGGTAAATATATACGCTATAGAATACAAATTTTGTAATTTTTCACACAAAAGTCAGGGTCCATTTGACACGCTAAATATTGACCGATCGTTATCAAAACAGGCATGCTTATTCTTTGGCCCGATCCCCTTCTCCATGCAAAATTTTATGATGTTCGGGCCATAACTGCGACCTCTGGAAAGACCAGAAAAACCGACAAAAATTTAGTATTTGGTCCATTTCATCCTCTAAATATTAACCTATCTTTCCCAAAAACAATAGGGGTCTTCATTGGCCAGAACCCACCCTACATGCAAAATTTCCTTAAGATTGGTCCATAAATGTGGCCTGTATCGTGTTTACAAATTATAATGGACAGACGGACGGACACACATGTCTAGATCGACTCAGCTAGTAGAGATATGACGATCGGTATACTTAAAGGTGGGTCTAGGACCAATATTTCGCGGCGTTACAAACTTTTGGGGCTGCACAAAGCTATAATACCCTGACAACATAGTTGTGTAGGGTATAAAAATCCACTTTCTGTCTATAGTGATCCTTTTCAATTTTATCTATGTACCCACTCTGAAGACAATTCTTCTAAATTTGATGTTAATAATTATCAACCGAAAAAGGTCATTGGAAAATATTCTTAACGGCTTGAAGTCCTGGTTATCCAAGCTTAAGGCTGTGATATTCCTTGAAAAAACTATTTTTTAAAAAATCCACGCTTAATCCTTGAAATCTTTAAAAAATCCATGCTTATTGATCTTATAACCCATGACAAAATTATCTTTAAATAATCCACGCATATTATTCTGATAATCCTTTAAAAAATATTTTTAAAAATCCACGCTTATTATTCTGATAATCCTTTAAAAAATATTCTTTAAAAAATCCACGCTTCTTGGTCTGATAATCCTTGAAAAACTATTTTTTTAAAAAATCCACGCTTAAGGCTGTGATATTCCTTGAAAAAACATTTATTAAAAAACCACGCTTATTGGTCTGATAATTCTTAAAAAAGTCCACGCTTATTGGGTCTGATAAGCCTTGTAAAAATATTCATTAAAAAAACACGATTATTGGTCTGATAATTCTTAAAAAAGTACACGCTTTTTGGTCTGATAATCCTTGTAAAAATATTCTTTAAAAAATCCACGCCTTATGGCTCTGATAGTCTTTGTGAAAAATATTCTTTAAAAAATACACGTTTAGGGCTCTTAAATTTATTGACAAATTATTCTTCGCTTAGGGCAATGATGAACATTGAAAATATGTTAAAAAAAATATGCCTCTGATGATACCATCAAAAAAGATTTTTAAAAAAGGTGCCTCTGTGGTTCTTTGACAAATGTTTTAGAAACATGTTTGCCTCTGATGGTCTTTCATAAAATATTAAAAAAAAACACGCTTGTGTCTCGGATGGTTCTTCAAAACATATTAAAAAAATTATTGTTTATAATTTTTTAATAAAATCCACGCTTATGGCTCTATTGGTCTTGAAAAAATCATATTTAAAAAATACACCGTTCTTTAAAATAATGTTTCTTAAAATTTACGATATTGTCTCTGAAGGTCCTTGCAAAAATCTGATTATCAATTCCCTATATTTTTATGTGAACAACTGAAAAAGTACAATTTATCAAATTTTCCATCTCCAGTGTGGTATGGATTTGGAGACTAAAATCATTTATTTTTTATTTTGGTTTTGTTTGCATTGTTTTTTGGGGGGGCGTTGATGCTGGTCATGCCTCAAAATCAAAACATCATCATAATGATAGGTCCCCCACAAAAATTAAAAACCAAACAAAAACGCCAAATAATAATGAATAGTAATCTGGCATGGTACTTACCCTACAAGTACTTGAGATTTAAATTTAAAAATTCATATAAAAAACTGAAACTGTTACACTTGCTCTTACATACATAGACGCCATTTCCTCGACCTAATAGCAAAGAAACCCCAAAATAATAAAAAAGAAAAGAAAAGCTAACTCTCTGATGTGCTATGGCAAAGCGTAACCGTCGTTCATCGTATGTACGGTTAGTGGATTTATGTAACCTCATTTTGGTCTTATACAAACAGCCATTCTGTGATAAATACAGACACTTATAGTCTGGCCTGCATTTTCATTTCATTTGTGTGGTAATATAGTTTTTACCTTAAAATTTATTATCCCGAATTATTATCATTAAATTTTCAATGGGCCAGTTTTTTGGGACCTCACATTTTTTCTTTCGAAAAATGTTAAGCAAGGTGCAGCACCTTGATTTTTTGAGTGGAACAGTGCTGGTTTTTCTTTCATAGAGGAAGGAATGGACTTTATTTGGTTTTGGCTTCGAACCCAAAACTCCACTTAACCACTGTTTAATCCTCAAAATAAATCCCGAAAAACTCTTCATTTAAGAGTCGCCAAAAACCAATTACCATGGACCTGTGTGTGGTGTGGTGGTTTCATTTATTTTTTCTATCAAAGACTAAAATTTGGAAAGGAGCTTCCAGAGCAAATCCGCCAGGCATTCAGCGCGCAACAAATCAACATTATGGTCGCGTTGATTGAAGCTGAATGGAATGAATGCAGGCTTAAATTGTAAGAAATGATGTAACTCGTACCAACATAACAAGAAGAAGAAAAAACTAAAATAAAATCATCTTCAGCTGGACAGCAAGTTATTGTTGCAATGGCGAGCAGCCATCTCGTCCGCCAGCCAGGCAGCAGCAAATAAATGTTAAATCATAACAGCAATGAATGGATGGACGATGAATTCCTTAACGTTCAGGCAGCACTAAGCAGCCAATAACAATCACAACAGCAGTGGATCAACATTGGCTGCAATCATTTGGAGTCTGCAACAAGTTCCACCACAAAGAAGACAACGAAGGAAAACCAAAATGCCTTAAACACTTGTTGCACTGCAACACTGAGCAGCAATCTTCAGACTTTACAGTGATCAAATGCACCTCCAATCCTGAAGATATATTTTTGTGAAGATGGGGTTGGACAAACCATTCCTACGACATCACATCAATTTTGTTGAAAAAAAACATTAAACGAAAAATAAATAAAAAACGAGCCAGGTGGTAAAAGTTATGTTTCTTTCGAGGTGAGAAATAAATAAAAATATACCCTTGTCCGTCCATCCATTCTCATTTGGTAAGCGAGTAATTGGGTTTCATTTTTTTTACAAAATTTGATGATGATAAATGTGTGAAGCAGTAAGAAAGGCACAATGAGGGAAGAGTTGTGTTTTTCGGTGTTGTAGTTTGTTTTTGTTTTTCTTAAATATATGTTTATTTAAAAAGTCATAACTTAACAAAAAATGATCTAAGACATAGTAAGTGTCTAAATATTTTATATAGGAAGAGCGAACATATTTTTGAATTGTCGTATTATATCACGTAATAAATTTTGAATGGAGTTTTCAAGGAAATGTGGGAGATTAGGGTATAGGGGTTTTTCAGGAAATTTGTATGAAAATCAAGGGAAATAAACTGAATGCAATTAAAATTAGGATAAATTAACTAATTAAACTAAAGAAGGGTGTTAAGCAGGTACATCAATAATGGTCCCCCATATATGTATTAAAAAAATTCCTTTTTGTGGCGTTGTTTTTCAAATTGGCCTCAATCAAATATTTTATATGGGATAGTACTTATTAAAGTGATAGAGAATTATACAGCATTATTCGCTATGTTGGGTGTTTTGGCACGTTACCATGGGTAAAAACTATAGCAACTTTTTGATTTTTTCTTATTTACATAAAATCGGACGTAACTATATATCGGAGCTATATCTAAATCTTAACCAATTTTCTCAAATTTCAATAGGGTTCGTCCTTGGAACAAATAAGTAACCTGGACCACATTTAAATGCAACTTTCCTTTTTCACAAAAATACATGGACGGACGGACATGCATAAATCGACTCAGAAGGAGCCATGGATCAATTTTTGGGATGTGCCCTATGTTCACAATAGCACTGCTCGGGTACAGATTTTTTAGATGATTTATTGATCGTATTATGAGTGTGATCACGCTAGCACAGCTCGGGTTAAATCATCCGAGAACATAATGTTTCTCCACTGAGTCGGATTCAAATTAATATGAGCATTTCCGGAAGCAAAATTTGGCTTTCCGATTTTTCAGAAATAAAAGGGCTTTCTTGATGCATTGATTTTTTTAATTATTCTTTAAATGGCCCAAGAGTTCCTATAGACCATAAATATTGGTCCTAGACCCACCTTTTAGTATACCGACCGTCATATATTGACTAGTTGAGTAGATCTAGACACATGTTTCCGTCCGTGTGTCCATTATAAGTTTTTAACACGTACAGATCACAGTTATGATCGTCACAGTACAGATCGTCACAAAATTGCGCATCTAGGTTCGGTTCGGCCAAAGAAGACCCCTCTTGTTTTTGGTAATTATCGGTTAATACTTAGGGGATACATTTTTTTATTTTTATCTATTTTCTTGTCGCTTTAGAGGCTACAATTATGACCCGAAATTACGAAATTTTACGGGAGAAGGCAAAAAACAAGCATTACTGATAAAGATCAGTCACGATTTCAAATAGACCCTGACTTTCGTGTGAAAAATTACAAAATTTGCATTCTCTGTCCTATATATTTACTCCTGAAGAATATAGACCGGAAACGTTTACAGTATATACGAGAGGTGTGGTTGACCTTCAAAATGATACCTATTATATGGTTGTATGTACTCGGATATGGAAGTAAATATTTGAGGTGGTCTACGTGTTAGAGGTCGAAAATTTTAGGCTGATCGCTAAGAACTTTTACATGAAGTTTCGGTTATGGCCAAAGACGAAGCCTATAATTTCCATTGATCGTCAAATGATATTTCATGGGTCTGGTTTTCTAGACGCTTTAGGCAGCCTATTATAAACCGAACGTGAGATATTTTGTGATCTGGCCAACTAATTCGAATGGCTGTTATGTTAATGAACGGTCAATAATAAAATTGAATAATAATACAAAAAAATTTAATCTTATGGAGTTTTTTTTGTACTCCATGATTCGAAAAATATGCTGCAGATGAGCTGTTGACATATAAGAAAGTGTAAACAAAATGAACAATTTTTTTTGTAATAACATAAACGCGTAAATTACGTTTAAAATTTGTTTATGGAAACTATAGAGAAAATTTTATTAAAAAATATGGACCAACATATCGTAGATACTTAAAAAAAATTTTACGGCCACCGATTTCAAAAAATATATATTTTTTTTAAACAATGCACGAAGTCTTCACATTCGGCAGAAAAGATTGGTTAATGGGAGTTCTGGATAGCCGCTGAGAAAGTTTAAAATTATATCAGTATAAAAATAATTACAAAATAATTTTGGTATAATTTGGACATTCCAAAATAAGGTCAAAATCCAAGTCCTGAGGAATGTTGTGTCCTTTATATTATATCGTTTATAACACCATATCACAATTTCGCCGGTTTCTTGGCCGTCGTAATAAACATTATTTGATAGTTTGGGATTGGACGTTAAATTCCATAGGATCGCAAATAATATTTAGAAACATTGTAATATTTTTTAATTTTTTTAAACGCCTTTATTATAATTAATTTTTAATATTTATTTTTTTATACATATATAGTTGTTTTTTTAATCATTACATTGTATATAGAATAATATATGATCGGAATGTGGAATCGATATTCGCTACATTAAAATTATTGTTTTCATGTTACATTGAAATCATTTTGACTTTCACTTTTTTTAATTTTTATAATTATTTTTTTAAGGTGTTTTTTTATTTGCAAATTTCATTTTGATTGAGAGACACATTTAAGCACAGACTCAAGACGAAGAAGATGAAGAAAAGAATAAAACTAAGAAAGAATACATGAGGCGGTGGATGGGAGAAATCAATCAACAATTTACACTGATACAAACAATTAATTGTTATAAAATATTAAATTAACTAACAACAATAGCTGCCAAAATAAGTGAGTAAATATATATTTTTTAATATGCAAGGAGAGGACATCAATTTAGGTTGGGGGATATAGGAACATGTTCTTTTAATTTACATAAAATTGAGCAAGGTTTTTGTTTTTCTTTTGGACGTAATGTAAAATTCATAATTCATGCACAACACTTGGGGGGAGGAGAGATCGATTTACTACCGAAGGGTTTTCTGTAACAGTTGTTGTTGTCATTATTTCTTTTGGTTTGATTTTCGTTAATTTGTCTGTTTTTTTTTTCGAGAAGGTTTATAGGTGTTGTTGTTATTGTTATACAGGTGTTAAGAGTTAGCTTCTACGGGAGTCGCCTAATCTAATAGTAACGTCCATTATCATAAACACCATGGGGAGCATATTTCCGGGCATCCAAACCATCCAAAGGTCCACCACCGCCGCCACTCAACTTGTTGAGCCAATTAGCACGTTGTGCCGACATGGTGTTGCCGTTTGCCTCATTTGGTGGTCGCTGGTCTTCATTGCTGGATTCCAAAATCTGCAAATGGATAAATAAAACAATGGGGAACTTAAAGAACTGTGGAATATATAGAAAAATTAGTCCTTATAGTAATGATAATTTTTTCGAAAAAAGTAATTTTTCTATAGAAAAAAATTCCTCAGTATCACTGAGGACTCTTTTTTCTATAGAAAAAAATTCCTCAGTATCACTGAGGACTCTTTTTTCTATAGAAAAAATTCCTCAGTATCACTGAGGACTCTTTTTTCTATAGAAAAAAAATCCTCAGTATCACTGAGGACTCTTTTTTCTATAGAAAAAAAATCCTCAGTACCACTGAGGACTCTTTTTTCTATAGAAAAAAAACTCCTCAGTACCACTGAGGACTCTTTTTTCTATAGAAAAAAAACTCCTCAGTACCACTGAGGACTCTTTTTTCTATAGAAAAAAATTCCTCAGTACCACTGAGGACTCTTTTTTCTATAAAAAAAAATTCCTCAGTACCACTATATAGAAAAAAGAGTCCTCTTTTTTCTATAGAAAAAAAATCCTCAGTACCACTGAGGACTCTTTTTTCTATAGAAAAAAATTCCACTGAGGACTCTTTTTTCTATAGAAAAAAATTCCACTGAGGACTCTTTTTTCTATAGAAAAAAATTCCTCAGTACCTCTGAGGACTCTTTTTTCTATAGAAAAAAATTCCTCATTACCACTGAGGACTCTTTTTTCTATAGAAAAAAATTCCTCAGTACCACTGAGGACTCTTTTTTCTATAGAAAAAAATTCCTCAGTATCACTGAGGACTCTTTTTTCTATAGAAAAAAATTCCTCAGTATCACTGAGGACTCTTTTTTCTATAGAAAAAAATTCCTCAGTATCACTGAGGACTCTTTTTTCTATAGAAAAAAATTCCTCAGTATCACTGAGGACTCTTTTTTCTATAGAAAAAAATTCCTCAGTATCACTGAGGACTCTTTTTTTCTATAGAAAAAAATTCCTCAGTATCACTGAGGACTCTTTTTTCTATAGAAAAAAATTCCTCAGTATCACTGAGGACTCTTTTTTCTATAGAAAAAAATTCCTCAGTATCACTGAGGACTCTTTTTTCTATAGAAAAAAATTCCTCAGTACCACTGAGGACTCTTTTTTCTATAGAAAAAAATTCCTCAGTACCACTGAGGACTCTATTTTCTATAGAAAAAAATTCCTCAGTACAACTGAGGACTCTTTTTTCTATAGAAAAAAATTCCTCAGTACAACTGAGGACTCTTTTTTCTATAGAAAAAATCCTCAATACTCTAAGGGCTCTTTTTTCCATAGAAAAAATTCCTCATCAGTAACTGCAGTTTCCTGAAGGTACTAAGGATCCTCTGTGTAGGGTGTTTCACTGCAATATTTCTGTATGTGTGTGTCTTTTTTCGCCATAGTTGGTGTTAATCTCTAAAAGTGTTAATTAGCTACAAATTATTATGTGGGAAGTTTTGGTTTTTTTTCAATTTTCATAATTCCAGTGCCACTGCGCCAATTCAGAGGTTGAATGGATGGATGGATGCACCATCCAACCAACCATCCAAAGCTGGCTTAGTTTCAATTTCAAATAGATTTCGAAATGCCAGACAAATGTGTGTATGTTAATTAAGTTTCGGTTTTTTTTTTCTTGAAAATCTATTTTCATTTTCTTAAGCCACTTGACTGACTAGCTAGCCTGGTTGGCCTGGTCTGGTCTGGCTGACTTGCTGTTATTGTTAACTGTTGCGTATTGTTTCACTTGGGTTCTTTGCAGTATTTGGGATTTGTGGATGAAGATGGAAGTGAATTGTTTTTAATGTTGAGATGCCTGCTCGCATGTTGCAATTACTTTACAATATGTTTTTCTATTTTTTTCTTCATAGACACTAAATATTTCACAGTTTTTGCATGTATAGTTTTTTTTCGTGTAAGAGGAACAACCCAAATGTGTGGCAAGCCCAACTTGAGAAGACGAAGACGTAGAAAAAAAGTAACGTGAAGTTATCTCAAATGCCATGCTAAATAAATATTAGGTTTACACACTTTCCTCTTTTTGCTGTGAAGATATGAAAATCCCAAGCCATCAAATCATCTTCATCATCATCACCACCATGGCTAGTGGAGTACATTCCAATGTTTTTTAAAGAAAAACAAAAAAACGACAAACTCTTTGTTAGTGATTATGTTAATCACATGATAACTAAGTGTAATGGTAAGTAGTACAAGTGGGTAGCGATTATTTATCTCCTCTTATTCGTCTTCTTCAGGTTGGGTTTAAGTAGCAAATTTGTAAAATTTTCCATATAACAAAAGGTGTTTACAAAATATGAAAATTTCGTCATGGATTAGTGTTCGGGGAAGGTATACCAAAAAATATACTTTGAAATAATTAATAAACACATTTCAGATGTTATGAAAATAAAATAATTACAAGTGTGGTTATTCCCAAAAATTTACATTTACAATAGTGTCGAGTTGATATCTGAATCCCAAAAACAAAACAATTCCATTCTCGGAGGCATTGTCATTACAATTATGTAGGCAAGTTGATATCAAAATCAGCAAAAAATTGAAATTGTTTGCACATACTTATGTGGTATCCTTCCCTTAGTTGCTATTTACATATTTTCCATATACAACAAATTAATACCATAACATCATAATAATGCACATTAATGTATGGAAAATAAATTACAACATTTTGCTTCTATTTTCCATAAACCCAAAAACACATTAGATCCAAAAATACAATAATGATATTTATTATCAAGATAATATTTCCCAGCGATCCATGTACGATATTTGTCTGGGTAGATTTCATGCAACAGCAGCTTTAAGATTAACATAAATTAGAGATTAGGGGAAAGTGGCACAGAGGCGACGAATAGAATAAATTACTAATGCGGATATTTTTCAAGAACTCACAGAGCCATAGGTGTAGTTTTAAAGGATATTCTTTCAAGGACCCATATAAGCGTGGATTTCGTACAGAATATTTTTTCAATGACCTCTATAAGCTTAAATTGTATAAAGAATATTTTTTCAAGGACCCCAATAAGCGTGAATTTTTTTAAGGAAAATTTGTTCAAGGACCATCTGAGCTCTAAACTCAGCTAAGAATATAATCGATTGCTTTCAAAGAGCAGAACCCTTATAAGCGTGGTTCTTTTAGGGAATATCTTTTCAACGACTGATTTTTTAAAGGATATTTTTTCAAGGACCCTACAAGCGTGGATTTTTTAAAGAATATTTTTTCTAGGACCACTATAAACATGGATTTTTTTAAAGAATATTTTTTCAAGGACCACTATAAACATGGATTTTTTAAAGAATATTTTTTAAGAACCATTATAGGCATGGATTTTTTAAAGAATATATTTTTTAAACCATTATAGGCGTGGATTTTTTAATAACTATTTTTTTTAAAGAACACCATCCGAGACAAATCTCGGATTTTTGTGGATTTTTTAAATAATATTTTTTCATGGACCATCCGAGCATAATTTCGATTTTTTCAAAGAATATTTTTTTCATGGGCCATCCCAGCATAATTTCGATTTTTTAAATAATATTTTTTAAAAGAGCAGTAAGCTTGGACCATCTTACATTTTCTAAGTTTTTTTTATTGTTTTTGATTTGTTTGTTAAGAACTGTCTTCGAGACACATCCGTGCCCTGAGCTAGGGTTTTTATACCCTACACAACTATGTTGTCAGGGTATTATAGCCTTGTGCAGCCCCAAGAGTTTGTAACGCCGCGAAATATTGGTCCTAGACTTACCTTTAAGTATACCGATCGTCATATCTCGACTAGCTGAGACGATCTAGACATGTGTGTCCTTCCGTCCGTCTGTTCATTATAATTTGTAAACAAGATACAAGCAGTTATGGATAAATCTTCACGAAATTCATGTAGGATGGGTTCTGGTCAGTGAAGACCCCTATTGTTTTTGTTAAAGATCGGTTAATATTTAGGGGGGTGAAATCGACTAAATACTTTCTTTTTGACGGGTTTTCTGGTCGCTCCAGAGGCCGCAATTATGGCCCGAACCTCGCGAAATTTTACATGGAGAAGAGGAGCGGACCAAAGAATAAGTACGCCTGTTTTGATACAGATTGGTCAATGTTTAGCGGGTCAAATAAACCCTGACTTCTGTGTGAAAAATTACAAAATTTGTTTTCCCGGGATATATTCATATTTACTCTTGAGGGACATATACACAAAAATTTATAGTATATATTATCGTATGTACTCGCGTAGTTAGTAACCCATTACCACACTAGAGGGCGGAAATATAGCGCTGATCCCTTTGAAATATTCGGTGATCAGATAATAATTTAGAGATGAAGTGGACCGAAAATTATTTTTTTTTGTGTTTTTCGAGTCCATCTAACCCACTGTGAAGGGTATCTGGACAAGTAATTAGAAGGGCTGTACAGAATATTAGTAATATTCGGAAAATATGTCAGTGTAGGGAAGAGGTGATGTTGACCTCTAATCGGGCAAAAGGGTGCAAATATTACGAAATATTGCCCAGGCTCGGAATAAACAGTCGCACAAAGTTGGAGTTCCGTTGTAGTTGTGTAGGGTATCGTATGGCCGGCCCCGTCCGACGATTACAAAATTAACTTCCGCAAAATGTTCAACATTTTGTGTCGGTAGTACCGGAAGGAGTGGATATATAATCCCCGTCTTCGGACTTAAACTACGTTTAGACGTAATATTATGATGTGCAACGTTTGGTTAAAATCGGTTACTGCCTTCGAGAGTTATCGTGCACACTAACCTGTCAGACAAACAGATGGACGAATATTTGTAAATCGACTCCAAATTTATCTGCAACGGATTTGGTCCAATAAAACGTGGGTTAGCATTTCGATTAGGCACATTGTTTCCGTATGAAAATATATATACCCCTTTTTAGCCATAAAGCTGTGGGTATAAAAAGGAAATATTTGTCAAATACCACCAGGGCCTTTTTCTTCTTAATTTTTCTTAACGATTTCAGAAGATGATTTTTGGAGGCATATTACAGTCTGAATGTAAGAATCTTTTTTCGGGGATATTTTTGTTTATGATAAATTTTCAGAGCCCTAAGTGCGAATTTAATACAAATATTTGTGGAATTAAAAACAATTCTTGGACCTCCCCTGCCTTCGTCTTATATATTTGAAAGATTTCAGAACCCTAGAAATGATTTTTTAAATATTGTTTCGAGGCCTATGGGTGCTTTTGCGATTTTTGGAAAAAAACGTGGATGGAATGTTTTAATTTTTTTTTTCAAATATAAATATGCCTATTAACTAAGCGTGTATTTTTTTAAGCATATGACTTTGAGGAGAATTATTTTGGGATCGTATTTCGAGTATAGAATGTAACAGAAGCCAATCCATTAATTAAAACACCGCAAAACTATTTTTATGTTTTCGTATATAACGAAATAAACAATAACCAAAACTATTTCAATTCGCCACATCTCAGCAATAATTGTTAATGGTCGATCATTAAATCGTTAACTACTTATCGTTGATCTAAACGATCTGCGAGCTACGGGCTAAAAAATTATATGAGCGGTAATATTGTAAGTGGCTTCTTGCATAAAAGTGCCATTAAAAGCTTGTTATGCGTTAATTATTTCAAGTGGATTTATTTTATAGCTCAAAATTGTTGTTGTAGTAGTTGGGGTTTTTGTGGGTAATTATTTTTGGGTTATTATTTAAAGTTAGTTTTTTTGCACTTATTTTGGCTAAATGGACTTAGCAGAAGAATAAGTGTTAGCGCCACACAATCTTAATGTGTTTTGTGGTAGGCTGTAAGTGCGAATTTGGTTGCCCCTGGGTAATGGCAATTATTACACAAAACGAGATGAAAATATTTTTGTAATAATTCCAGCAATATTCATTATAAGACCTTGAAGTAAATACATTAGATTGGTATGTAATACTAGTTCCCATTGTTCACGGGTTGTTATTTATATTTCAGGTCCACTATTTTAAATATTTTTTAGCAATCTCTGAACCATTAGCAGGATTTTTTAAATATTGTTGCAAGAGCCTTTGGCTTGTATTTATAAATATCTTTCACGAGCCTTAAGTGTGGTATTCTGAAATATTTTTCTCAAGAAAATCTAAGCCTATGGCATGGATTTTTAAATATTTTTCAAGCAATATCTGAGACTTTAGGCATTGATTTTTTTTAACATTATCGCAAGATTCATAATTTTTTTTCAAAGGTTTCAATCGTAGAATTTGTAAATGCTAAGGCTTTTGACCCTTTTTCAATTTTTTAAGGACTGTCTGAGCCTTAAGCGTTCATTTTTTAATATTTTCTCTAGGATCCTTAGGCGTGATTTTTTAAAATATTTTATTCAAGGGATATCTAAGCCTTACACTTGCTTTTTAAATATTGTTTAAAGGCTATCTGATCGTTAGGAGTGGATCATTAAATATTTATTTTCAAGCAATATCCGACCTTTAGGCGTGTATTATTCAAATGTATTTCGTTAAGGACTATGAGAGCCATAGACGTTGATTATTCATGTTATTTCTAAGGACTGTATCTAAGCCTTTGGTATTTATTATTTCTCATCTGAGCCTCAGAAGTGGATTTTGTTTCAAGGATAGAAAGTGACTATTTCAAAAATTTTCCAGGGTCATTTGATCCTTAGGCGCAAGTGGTACAGGGTATTATGTTTTTGTGCATATGTTTGTAACAGCAAAAGGGAACGAGATAGACACATGGTCCATGTATTTTTGTTAACAAAGTACAGGTCGCATTTGGGATCCGATTTGGATGAAATTTGGCACAGTTCACTTGTTTGGCCTAAGGACGAACCCTATTGAAATTGGGGAAAAAATTGGGTTCAGATTTAGATGTAGCTCCCATATATATTTTCGTCCGATTTTATGTAAATGGTGCACCATAGTTCCTATATATCCTTCGATTTCTACGAAATTTGCCATAGCATTCTGAATTAAATCTAGAACGACGTGTGTTAAATTTCCTGAAAATCGGTTCAGATTTAGATATGGCTCACATACATATTTTCGTCCGATTTTAGGTAAGTAGTGCACCAAAGTCCCTATATATCCTTCGATTTACACGAAATTTGTCACTGCGTACTGAATTAAATCTAGAACGATGTGTGTTAAATTTCGTGAAAATCGGTTCAGATTTAGATATAGCTCCCATATATATTTTCGTCCGATTTTATGTACATGGTGCACCAAATAGCGTACTGAATTAAGTCTAGAATGATGTGTGTTGAATTTCGTGAAAATCGGTTCAGATTTAGATTTAGCTCCCATATATATTTTCGTCCGATTTTATGTAAATGGTGCACCATAGTCCCTATATATCCTTCGATATCCACGAAATTTGGCATAGCATTCTGAATTAAGCCTAGAACGACGTGAGTTAAATTTCCTGAAAATCGGCTCAGATATAGATATAGCTTCCATATATATTTTCGTCCGATTTTTGGTAAATAGTGCACCAAAGTCTCTATATATCCTTCGATTTGCACGAAATTAGGGCACAGCTTACTGAATTAAGTCTAGAACGATGTGTGCTAAATGTCGTGATAATCGGTTCAGATTTAAATATAGCTCCCATATATATTTTCGTCCGATTTTAGGCAAATAGTCCACCAAAGTCCCTATATATCCTTCGATTTGCCCGAAATTTTGATTTATAAATCGGTTTAGATTTCGATATTTTGCTTTGAATTTATTTACATAATTTTGTCCCATTGTAAGAAGCAACTCTACATCTGACCAAAATTTAGTATAGGTTGCAGAATGACATGTTTAATTTCATGTTAATGGTCCTTCAAAAATGCGACGGCTGTTAGGATCCCATCTGTTGAATATACCCAAAGTGATGAAGGGTATTATATAGTCGGCCCGTCCGATTTTACTTCTCTCCTTCCTAGTTTTATTTTATTTTTCGAGGACCATCGCCTTGATCTCGGAATTAGACCCAGGATGAAGCCTTATCCAAGCCTTTATCTGAGCCTTAAAAGTGAATGTATTCAAGGACTTCTATTTTATATAATTTTTCGGGGACCATCGATGCGCCTATCTTATATTTTTTTTGAGAATTGTTTTTTACACTTCGACCTTGGAAATGAATGTCTTCAAGGACTTTTATTTTATTTAATTTTTTCGTGGACCATCGGTGCACCTATCTTATATTTTTTTAAAATAGTTTTTGACACTTCCTAAGACCTTGGGGCAAAGCCTTAGACCTGGATTTTTTAAATATTTACTCAAGAGATAACTGAGTCCTACTTTTTTTTTTGAGGACCTATTTTTCTTCTATATCATGTTTGTATTGACCAAGTAGCCCATATTTCAATTTGATGATATTGTGATGAGTGTCCTACATTTACAACTTCTTTAGATACACATTTCAACAATAAGGTCATAATATTGTAACTTTACATAAAGTGTGATAATGAATGACTGCCGTACAACATTTGATATGGGGTGATAATTATACTGCTCTGCGGTTTATTACGACTTGTTGTGACCAAAGCCACATAATTATTTTTTTTAATTTTAATTACAACTGAATCAAGTACCTAATTAATTTTTCTCACCATTAAGTAGACATTTTCGTCTTGACTAACTTACTCTCCAACAAAACTCTTCTTGTATAACTAACAAATTCCGCAAAGTTTTAATTGATAAATGACAGTACGACCAACTGACTCTCTGTCTCTCTTCTGGCCATAACGTACTTAAAACGTTATGGTTCGCATTTCTGGCCAAGTCAGCAATTTCTTGTTAAACTAAAATTTTATGGTCTAATTTATGTTTGGACATTAAAGTAGTTTATCATCCCGCAATAGCCCGCCCCATCATCTAAACAAACATTCGCATTAATTGTAAATATACTCCTATGTACGCAGCGATGTACTAACAGTTTTGATGGATTCATGGTTTTTCATTTGCTTAGACACCACTGAGCTAGTCAGCCAGCCACCACCGACCAAGTGCCGACAGACAAATGGTCGTCGTCAGTTGATATCTCTGGCTGTTGGGGGGTTTTCTTTGCGTCAAAATGCAAACAAAAGAGTTATAGTTGTTGCTGTTGTTTGTTTTTAACTATTTTTTGCAGTTGTTGCTGTTTATCCAAAAAGGGCAGCATTCCGTAGGTGTAATAATTTTTCAAAAGTTTGTTGGCGTGTTTGGCAAAAATCCAGGTCATACACTTGACCTTAAGAATTGTATGGCTAACTTCATCCTCCATGCCATAGCGAGCATTATATTAAATGAAGAATCTCTTTGCTTGGTGAAGGGTTTGCTTTGTGTATGTGTAATGGAAATAATGTTTGACCTATTGTCATAAATTTGACACATTAATTTTTGTGTGTGTGTTTGAGTTGTTTACGCATGACCTCAGCATATAAACCCTATGACCTTAGTACTAAAAGTGTTGTAATTTAAAAATAAATAAAAAAAACTATAAAAAATAATAACCTCTTTTTTGAAAAAGAAGTAAATTACGATTAAGTATATACTAACCGGGACCGAATTAAATAAATACTGAGTTGAAATTGTGATAATGATTATTTTGCATACTTAAAAAATAAGATTATATTTTTTCTGGCGAAAACCAATATACCGAATTAGGAACTAAAGATGCCGGGTCGAATTTTTTGAAATATATTAAGATATATGAGCATTTTTTTTAAATAATTTTGTAAGGTCTATCAGGACTTTAAATGTGGATTTTTAAATATATTTTTTGTCTTTTTTACTATCAGTATATAGGAGAAGATTAATAACAAAATTATGCGTGTTTATCTTAAAACACTTTTTGCTAATGAGGGTATATACACTTTGATACAGCAAAAATTGTGCCTTATCGAAATATTGGATTTAGACCCCAAGTTTCATTAGAACAAAACAGTTTCAGACAATTATTAGTCGATTTACAAATGTACGTCTGACTGTCTGTCTGTCCGGCTGGTGCGCACGATAACTCTCGATGGGAGTAATCGATTTCACCCAAACTTTACACATCACAATATTTATTCCAGACTTAGTTCAACTTCGGTCCACTCCTTCCGGTATCTCCCCCCAAAAAAGTATTCCAAATTTTCAATATTCATAAATCCAACATTAGCGAATGGAATGCCGGAGTTTTAACCAAACTTTATACAACCTATTATCTTTACCAAGCCTATATCAATTCCGAATATGGGACTAATTGGTCCACTTAATTTTGTACCTTACCCACAAAGGGAGAATATTTTATAAACTTGCAAATTTAAAAGCGAATTGAATAACCGATCTGAAAAACATTAAATCCGACACATCAATAATAAAAACATAAACCGAATAATAACACTTATGTGTAATTCCGCACCTCCGCAAACCATAGGCTTGGAGTATAGATCTTTGCGTGACATCGACTGACATTTTTTTACTTGTTTAAATATATTTTTATAAGCTTTTTGGATTTGATTTTTAAAAGTATGTTTGGCAGGACAACCCATCCTTATTGAAAAATATTTTTAGAAGGACTATCACTGCCTCAAGCGTAGATTTTTGAAAAAAAAAACATTTTTTCAGTTTAATTTTTTTATTGTTTTAGAGTGTTTTTTGAGGGAGATTCGTGTTTTAAGCTTGTTTTAACCAAATTGGCTTTAATTTGATATTTTGGATGGAATAGAGTAGAGTAGAGTATAATGTCACCCTCATTATTAGGTACTTTTAGATCTTTAACCATTTTTTTTTTATTTGAAATGGCTCTAATTTGATGTTATGTTTCTCGTATGGCATCAAATTATTGTACCAAAAATTATCATACAATGGTACAAAGCTCCCATGTCCAAATTTTTTTCGTAGTCCATAAAATTTGCTTGATGTATTCTTGTATGTGATGCTCTGCTTATAATAATGGCCTCTAGAGTGACTGTAAAATCTGACAAAAATTAATTCAATGCACAATCTAAATATCATTTTTACATCACCAAAAATTATAGACGTCGTCCTTGACTACAACCGGAACTTTATGTACAATTTCAAAGCGATCAGCGCGACATTTCCGCCTTCTAGTGGGTTAATAGTAATACTAAACAATATCATAATACATAGACACCTTTACGTTTAACTCCCACAACCGAGTACATACAACAATATACTTGGTATCAATTTCTCTTCTCGGATATACTATCAACTTTCCGGGTCTATGTCATTCGGGAGTAAATGCTTATTCTTTGGACATATTTCCTTTCTGGTGTAAAATTTCGTGGTGGTCGTATCATAATTGTGGCCAGAAAACTAGACAAAAATATTGGTTTTAATCCATTTCATCCGTAAATATTGTCGGATGCTTATCAAAAACAATAAGGGTCTTCTTTGGCCAAAATTGGTCCATAACTGTGGACTGCATCGTGTTTACAAATTATAATGGACAGACGGGCGTACCGACACACATGCCTAGGTCGACTCAGCTAGCTGGGATATGACGATCGGTATACTTAAGGGTGGTCTAGGACTAATATTTCACGGCGTTACAAACTCTTGGGGCTGCACATAGCTATAATACCCTGACAACATGACAATGATTTCTGTATAATTATTTCCATTTAAACCAAGTAATGTCCTGACCAGTTTCGTTATGTTGGAGGTCCTTGTCTAGATTAAAATACTATACTGCCTCTATGAAAATGTTGCAAAACTAATATTCGGCATCCTAGTGATTTGTGGATGAAAAATGCGATTTTCATATAAATACAATTTCAAATGTCCTCAATGTTTTTAATTGTTGAGCAAAAATATTAATTCAAGTTGTTACCAGAATTAACCATGTACCAACTTCGATCCAACACGATTTTTTGTCTAGATCAAATTATTCATATTAGCTATTTAAGCCTCTGCTGAAATATTAGTTCATCAACTTGTGGTTATCGCCTAAAATACATACATCTTCAGTATCATCATATATGTATATATGATATGTACCCCGTTAAATTTCAATTCCTCTTAAAGACATTACCCAAAAAATGTCAATCAAATTCTTCAACATATTTGGATTTTTATTTAAGATTTCATAATGTTGTGCAATCGAAACAATAACTACAGCCAGCTTCAACAAGTGTCAGCTTAAAGATTATTTAAACACCTGAGAGTATCAATTTCGCATAAAAAAACTTGATACAAAGTATACAGTCGGTGATGCGGACTATGGAATACACTACATCTACTGCTTATCATATTTCATTATTATTTTTATTTTATTACTTTAAGATTTTTATAAATAGAATTCTGTGAGTTGGAACTCGAAAAGTCCTAAAATTTACAATAAAATCTAAATAGACTTCTCCATCCACACTAATTATTTTTTAAATCAAAATTATTAAAAATGTAATCTATCAAATAGTACAAATAGTTACACCCTATTTGAATCAATGAAACAACATGTATGAGAATCGATTTCAAACTACACACATATTCCATACTACATCCCAATATGTTGAGAGCAAACAAAAAACGCAATAAAATCCATGAAAACATATCTAAACAAGTTATTGACATATTGATGTCATTTAAAAACAGTTTGTGACCACTATTTATTAATTTATTTACAGACACACAGGTGTACATATATATTAAGAAGAGAGAGTGTTAAATATATGTCAATATGTCATTAATGTTGTTCGAATGTTCCAAAGCTTAAGCAACAGCATTTTTTGCCGGTCAACTACTTTTTCACATCGATGATGTTTTTTTGTTGTAAAACATAAAATACTGTTACACAATACAGTTTATTGTTGTTGTTTGACAGTTGAAGGCATCATTAATCATGTCTCTAATCTATATTTAAATGAGTACTTAGTTTAGTTTTAATTGCCTTTCGTTGAAATATGTTAACAAAAATCGATGAATGAGGAAGTCTTTAGCGGCTTTCTTTTACGACAAAGGTTAGCTACCACAAATTGGCAAATGGAGAAATTACCAAAAATGAACAAAAAACATACATAGATTGAGTGGCTTCATAGGCTTGTAACTTTATATACATTTACCATTTTTAAATGAAATACGGCGCTATATTTTATACATACATATATATATATAATCATAATTTTTTTCTTGAATTATGGGTTAAAATACCTCAAGAATGATTCACCAAAATTTGATCCAAATATCATCATTATTACAAATTTTACAGCATTTTTATTAAAGATTATACACTCTTTTTTTACGACTTATAGCTTATAACTATGGTATCTAAAAGTCTCGAAAAAATACAGATCTCTATTTGATACATATTACAGAGATAACTTGTACCATACTATGTATAGGACCATGAACTACTTTCCTTACACTTGTGCACCTAAGACCCAAAGTTTGTGCGTTCGACACAACATTTTGCACAGCGTATCAAAAGTTTCAGATGTAAATATCGCCTCCATATAGGTCCGTTCCAAGAAAGAGTTACAGCCCCGCCGGTCTGCTAAAATGACGATAAATATTTAAGACATAACCAGGTACTTCGTTAAAGAATGTGGGAATTATTTAAACATGTCGAAATATATTATTTTGTTTTTCACTGCAAATGTCGGAAGAGCTAACCAATTTACACACCAATACTGACCATAATTAAAATTTTAGTACCATTTAGTCAAGTTGTTTACTTATAGAACGTATTTGCAAAACTACCTGCATATCTTATCACTACACACCATCTCTAACCACAACAGAAATCTAGCTCTACACTAAATTTGGTATCATTTATTACCCTTCGTACTATTGTAGTAATTAGTTTCAAAACTAATTCCAAATTTTATGATTTGAGCTCCATCTTAATGTTACCAAATTTATTGCCATATAGTAAGCATTGATATAACTCCAATAGAAGATTTCAACCCGATCGCTTCACCACGATTTCAGCTCTATCCGTTCACACATTATTCAAATTGTACCAAATTTAGTACCATTTAGTAGAGATAAGTACGAATTTCTAAAATTTTCATACATACCCCAATCCTACAATGATCAAAAATTTTTTTTACCAAATTTAGTACCATTTAGAGTATATTAGTACGAAATTCCAAAAATTCCTACACACCCCAATCCTACTACTAATTCCATATTTCAAAATTCATGTTGACACAATTTAGTACAGATTAGAACGAGTTTCCAAAACTTCCTACAAACCCCGATCCTACAATGGTCCTAAGTCCAAATTCCAAATTTAGTACAAAATTCCGAAACTCCAGTTGTACACCCCATCAGTGATCCTAACTCAAAATGTTAGGATTCCAGCTCTATCAGTTCATCATAATCCAATTTGTACCAAATTTAGTTCCATTTAGTAGAGATAAGTATGAATTTCCAAAACAACCTACGAAAACCAACCCAACAATGTTTCTAATTCCAAATTACACGATTCCAACTCTATCAGCTCGACCAAAATTCAAATTGTACAAAATTTAGTGCAGATAAGTACTAATTTCCAAAACTTCCTAAATATCCCTACACTCCAACAGTGATCCTACCTCCAAATTTCAGAAATCCAGCACTGGCGGTTCACTCAAAATTTTAATTTTACCAAATTTAGTAACCGTAAGTAAAAATTTCTAAAACCACATACATACCCAACAGTAATCTTAACCTACCTCCATCGATTCACCCAAATCCAAATTGTACCAATTAAAGTAAGATTTAGTACTTTTCGTACAAATAAGCAAAAAATTCCAAATCCATCCGTCCTCCTAAATAATATAATATAGTACCACATAGTAATTATCTTTCTGGGGTTCTATATTCTGAGACTAGGCAATACTTCGCAATATTTGCACGCTCTTTACCGATTATAGGTCAACAGTTCCACTTTCTAATATTCCAAGGTGGTCACTATAGGTGTAGGTTGATTTTACCCTCGGAATATTGGCCGATCATCATTAAAACAGCCGTTCTAAGTATTTGGTGAGATCCCCTGGTCTATAGAGCGACTAGAAAATCCGCCAAAATAAAGTTTTCGGTTTATTAAAATCCCTAAATATCATGGCCTTTATTGGCCAGAACCCATCCTACATGAAAAATTTCGTCACGGTTGGTCCATATCTGTGGCCTGTATCATGTTTACAAATTATAATGGACAGACGGACAGACACACATGTCTAGATCGACTCATCTAGTCAAGATATGACGATCGGTATACTTAAAGGTGGGTCTAGGACCAATATTTAACACATATTTTTACCGCGTCTTTTTCGGTATTTTCGAGATCCTAGGAGCCTTTGTAATTCTAAGTTTTCATCCAACTCAACTGAGGTTATGTTGTTACATTTGCATATCCCTTTACAACTTTCCAAATAATTCTGACGTAATGCGTATTTATTACAGTTTAATAATTTATTTTTACAATTTAGGGGGACACCTTCCTAAATTTAAAATTGCCTTCACCTTCTGAACTTTCAACGCCAACAAAATTGCATATAATTTATAATGATATCGAATTTCTTTACCAACACCACAAAAGAAAAAAATCATATTGAAACAAAAATCAATTTTCCAATTTTTTACAATAATCATTAAATTTATTCGCTTCGACGTAACCTGTCCGCATCTTCATCCATTCGCACGCATTCGCCGATAACTAAAAACGACTGGTTCCATGATTAATGCAGACTCTTTGTCTCAATTTTGATGCAGGATTGCCAAGATTTTAGTCATTATCTGTCATTATTACGCATTGCACACTTGGAACATTGTGGCAGCATCCTCACTCTGCTGAAGAACTGAGTGCCGCCAGGGGTTGCATCAGAGTGTCTCCGACAGAAGAAGAAAATCAAAATCGTTTGTCCATTAAGAATGGTGCGTGTTTTTGAATTAAAAATAAAAATGGTTTTGAATAATGTGGTGCGAGTTGGCATTTTAAAGACGCTTTTTTGTGTTTGTTGTTTTTATTTTTTTTAATGATGAACCACTAAATTGCTTTTAATTTGTTGTTGTTTTCGTGGTAGTTGTTGTTATTATTGTTGTGCTATGATGATGCTGGTTGACCACAATGTTGCATCGTTGTCAATTCTGTGCGTTGTTGCACGACGTTGTCGTTATTGTTGTTGTTCATCGATTGCATAAAGAAATATGGTGTTGCAGCCATCCATTCATCGTTCGAACGTTCGCTCATTTATTCACAATGATGACCACAATTCGCATTCCTGTTCTTTTTCGTAATCGCATAATTTTCGCTTATTTTTTTAAAACCATTCGATTTTATTTTCAACCAAATGTTTTTTATAAAAAAAATGCAGTTTAACTTGTTAAAAATCACCATCGAACGACCGATATCATCATTATTGGTGGTAAGTGTTGCTCCACAATTGAAGATGTCTATTTTTAAAAATCATTTAAACCAAACATCGACGAGGCTACACATGGTGATGATAATATCGTAACATTTGTCGTACGCATTTTGGCTTTAATGGCAGAAAAAATAGCCAAATTACATTTGCAAGAATTTTTTGGTGAATGTAGATTTTGCGTAGATTTGATTATCATCGAAATTAAGTCGAGGAGGACTAGTTGCCGAAATTATAATTGTGCTAACAACATTCACTTTACAAAAATGCGATAGTTTAGTGAATAGTAAGTAAAAATATTTATTTAGGTTTAACAACTAACTAATTTATTGCCAAATACCTCAAATCGGTTAGTTATATGGATAAAATGCCTAATTACAGATACTTTACTTGGAAATGAATCTAAATCTACATTAAATGGACCAGTCTATTTTAATTATTTTATGCATAGAACCCGAAAAACCAAATTGTTGGAATGATGGGACTATAACCTTAAAATACCGTCAAAACACGAAACTATATTGATTTTTTCTTGCAAAGAAGTGTGTCAGCCTCAAATCACTCGAAATATTAAATTGAACACTCTTTGGTGGGAAAATGCGACAATAACCTTAAAAATATCGACAGTGGAACGAAACCTGTGTATGACGAACATGAAAAAATTATACTTTTAATGACAATTTTTATAATAAAACCATCAAAATACAAAAAATGAGGGCATATTGCCATAAAAATAACTAAATTGGGACGGGACCTTTATGTTGAGGCTATGCCTACATGACCTGAACTTTTTTTTGAAAAAAAATATTTTCTCCGCCAAAGAAAAGGAAAGTCAAATTCAGCTCCTTCGGTTTAAAATTTGCGGCTCAAATCTTCAAAATATTGAAAATAATGCGATATGGGGATCATATCAAAATATGGACCGATTTTCAATATTAAATATCATAATGTATCTTAAATATTGTGATCTCTATAGTGATATTCATAGAGAGACAGACTGACGGATGTGGTTAAAACTTTTAGAATTTTATGATGATTAAAATATATACTTTAAGGGATCTCGGTCGATTTTTTTGAGATTTGCAGTAGACTGACCTACATATGTATATAATTTACCCAACAACTTTTTTGAGGATGGCCCCTCACAGCTTTCGTGGACCTTGAGAAATAAACATGGTACGTTCGTTTTGCTTCGAAACTATTTGCTTCAAAATCTACACTTCTGTAGGCCTTGGAAGATATTTAATATTGAATTTGGTTTTTAAAAAAAATTGGTTTCAATTGATTTAAAAAAAATTGCTTAAAACACCAACGCTAATTATTCTGCTAGCTTATGTGAGTCTGGAAAAAATTTCCTTTAAAAATTCTACGTAAATGTGAAGCTTGAAAAACACTTTTTTGAATATATGTATAAGCATCTGTGGGTTCTTAAAAAGTCAGGTTTAGTATTGTGATGAACCTATAAATATATTATTTCACAATCCGCGCTTATGATTACAATGGCCCTTGACAAAGTATTCCAAAACCAGTGATCGGAGTAGTAAGTCAAACGGGGCCGACCATATGATACCCTACACAACTACCACGAAAATCTAACATTCTGCGGTTCTATATTCAGAGCAATATTTCGCAATATTAGCATCCTCTTGACCGATTATAGGTCAAGAGCTCCACTTTCTAAACCTGCATACTTTACAATTTTTTCCCCTTTTTGGTTGATTTGACCCTCAGAATATTGCACCCTCTAAATGTCATCTCAACATCACCGAAAATTATAGTCGTCGTCGTTGACCATAATGTAACTTAATGTAAATTTTCAAAGCAATCAGCGCGACATTTGGTATCAACTAAGAGGTCCACCACTCCTCTTGGATATACTATCAACTTCTCGGGTCCATGTTCTTCAAGAGTAAATATATACGCCTCGGAATACAAATTTTGTCATTTTTCACACAAAAGTCTATGTCCATTTGACCCGTTTAATATTGATCTACCTTCATCAAAACAGTCATGCTTATTCTTTAGCCGGATTCCATTCCTAGTGAAAATTTGGGATATTCGGGCCATTATTGTATCCTTTAGAGAAGCCCGAAAAACAGACAAACATTTTTTTTATTAATTTCATCCACTAAATTTTAACCGATCTATAACAACAATAATAGGAGTCTTCTTTGGCCAGAACCCGTCCTATATGCACAATTTCGTTGGTGCCTAAATGTGGACTATATCGTGTTTACAAATCATAATGGACAGACGGACGAACACACACATGTGCAATTTTTCACAGCTAGTCAAGATATGAAAACCCGTATACTAAAAAGTAAGTATAAACTATAATACCCTTACACAATAGTTGTGTAGGGCTGGATAATTATATTAATATTTTTCCGCCACGTCCTTCGAATATTATTCTTATGAAATCATCACTGCAAAAATGCAAACTTATGGATTTACTGTGGATTAAAATATATTCTACAAAAATCCACTCATATTGTCAGCTGGTCCTTTAAAAATTATTCTTTAAAACTCCAAGTTTATTGATCTGCTAGTCTTTAAAAATATATTCTATAAAAGTCCAAGACTTTTCCTGTGGTGATCCATGAAAACATATTTTTGGAAAATCCATGATTATGCTTTTAAAAGTTTTGATAATGGTTCTTAAAAAATATTCTTTTACAAATCTACGCATATTGTATAGAGTTAAAGCTTGAAAATATATATTTTTAAAATCCACACCTTTTTTGAAGGTCTTGTATAAATATTCTTTAAAAAATATTCTAATGATTTTGGTTATAATGGTCCTTAAAAAATATTCCTTAAATCGGAACCATTATTAACGTTTTTATAAAATTCGCAAACCTCCTCACGCAAAACCTCTTCACTATGTCCACGTAATATCTAAGCTAATAAATTGTTGTTTCCAAATCGATTAGCAATCATAATATTTAAATATTGGCGCTATTCATTGTTTCTACTACTAGTACATTTACAGATTATCTCATCTTAAAACCACAATCTCTATTGATTAATACATTAAGTTATGTTCAAATTGACCATTAAGGAAAAAAGCCAATTCTAATAAAAAATTCATAAATTATTCACATTCAAAATGCATAAATTATAATGAGAAATAAATGTATTTTTTGTTTTATATTCTCAACAGGTATCCGAATGCAAATTGTCGTCATAATTTAACAAACGACAATATGAATTCATTCAATAATTATCAGCTGGTAAGTAAATTTAATTTTTTAATATATATGCGCTCATTAATAACAAAAAAAAAACGACAACAATTTTAAAGCTTAACTAATTGATTTTTACAAATGATATGCGAACATTTCTGAATGTTGGCATATCACTTTCGTTTTCACACCATGTAATTATGAAATATTAATTTCATTTTTTGTTTCTTTTGTGTGAGCCGAGTTTTTGTTATTTTTAAATGAGGAAGAAAATAAATAAAGATAATTTTAGGGAAATGAAAACAAATTAAAAGAAGTTTACGGTTTCCTCAACAGAATATTTTTAAAATATTTGCCACTAGATCTAATGGTTCTTTAAAGTATTCTAACAACCACATCCATAGCCGCCTCGGTCCCAAAGAAATACGATTTAAAAATATTTTTTCTTGGTTTCCAGAAAATATTATTGAAATGAAAATTCACGGTCTTTTAACTACTGGTCCTTGAAAAAATATTCTTTAATAAGTCCACGCCTATTTAACTACTGGTCCTTGAAAAAATATTCTTTAAAAAGTCCACGCCTATTTAACTACTGGCCCTTGAAAAAATATTCTTTAAAAAGTCCACGCCTATTTAACTACTGGTCCTTGAAAAAATATTCTTTAAAAAGTCCACGCCTATTTAACTACTGGTCCTTGAAAAAATATTCTTTAAAAAGTCCACGCCTATTTAACTACTGGTCCTTGAAAAAATATTCTTTAATAATCCACGCCTATTTAACTACTGGTCCTTGAAAAAATATTCTTTAATAATCCACGCCTATTTAACTACTGGTCCTTGAAAAAATATTCTTTAATAATCCACGCCTATTTAACTACTGGTCCTTGAAAAAATATTCTTCAATAATCCACGCCTATTTAACTACTGGTCCTTGAAAAAATATTCTTTAATAATCCACGCCTATTTAACTACTGGTCCTTGAAAAAATATTCTTTAATAATCCACGCCTATTTAACTACTGGTCCTTGAAAAAATATTCTTTAAAAAGTCCACGCCTATTTAACGTCTGGTCCTTGAAAAATTATTCTATAAAAATCCACGCCTATTTAACTTGTGGTCCTTGAAAAAATATTCCTTAAAAATCCACGCCTATTTAACTGTTGGTCCTCGAAAAAATATTCTATTAAAATCCACGCCTATTTAACTACTGGTCCTTTAAAAAAAATATTCTATTAAAATCCACGCCTATTTAACTACTGGTCCTTGAAAAAATATTCTTTGAAAAGTCCAAGCCTATTTAACTCCTAGTCCTTGAAAAAATATTCATTAAAAAGTCCACGCCTATTTAACTACTGGTCCTTGAAAAAATTTTCTTTAAAAATCCACGTCACTTAAGAAATATTTTTTAAAAATCAAGCTTTAATGGTCCTTAAAGCAATATATTTAACAAATACACGCCCATGATGACCCTTGACAAAATATTTATTTGTCGTCCCATGAAAAAAATCAAAAACAATTCGCACTTAATTTTGATCGAAGAAAATTATTTTTAATTCATGCCCATATTGATCCTTGAAGAATTGTTTTTAACCAAAATGAAAGCTAATTATTTCTCAAAAAATATAGTTTAAAAATCCGAGCTCACGTGGATCCATGAAATAATATTTTTAGTCTCATGGTATTGGTATTTATTGGATTCAAAACATCCTTTTGCTATTTCCAAATCAAAAACTATTAAAACCAAAAAGAGACATTTTTTACGTTTTCACATTCCTCAACCTGTTGCTCTGTTACAGCATCCATACTCCACTACAATTCTTCAAAAAACAAGAGACTTCAACCGGATTCCTGGGAAGTCAACATTGTCATTAACATTACAACTGTTTTGCAATGGGTGTGCGTTCGTATATTTGTATGTATATATGTATATATATTTTACACGTTGTTATTATTTTCACTCACCTGCAACATTAACTCACGCAGTTTATCCAAATCATCACCTCGTGACCTTGTGGGTAAATAACGGCCTTCGCAAGGTTGTTGTTGAGCCATTAAAACCACAGCCAACAGAAGGAAACACCACAGGCCCAAACGGACGCCAGCATGCGAACTGGGTGACGTTGCTGCTGCCGATGATGATGTTGTTGTTTTGGATGTCGATGATAAAGAAGACAACCGTAAAGCTGATGGCGACACTGCTTCGGATGATGATGAGGTGCTGCTGGCGGTCAAAAGACTTTCGTTGCTGGCACGTTTGTTGAAATGCATTTTGTACGTTTCCGGTTTACAAAAATTTACGGGTTTTTTACAATTGACTCTTTTTTATTGTTGTTAGCTGTTGTTTTTGTTGTTAAATAAAGTTTCACTTTTATTTTTGGAGGTGGAGGGTATTTGTAGTTTAACTGCAAATCAGATGAACTACTACAGGAGTTGTTAAAGGTTGATGGGTTTCTGGTGGTGGTGTTGTGTTTTTGTTGTTATTCCCGTTGTCCAGCTGCTTCAACTTGTTGGCTTTGTTGGATATTTAGGTTGTTGTGTCGTGACCACAAAAAACAACAAGGCAACATGCAACAGATAACTGCAAGACAGACAAAAAATGCAAAAAGAAATTGGTTCGCAATCATTATTAAGTGCACACAGCAAAAAAAAAACAATAACAATAACAACATGAAAACACATTGTTAAAAAAATGTTTGATTTCGTAATGTCCGAAAAAAATATAAGTTTAGTTGTTTTTTAAAGGGTCGCATTACATTACACTGGACCAACATAACAGCAACAACAGATGAAGATCTCCAGAGCTGAAGTAGGTCTGAGGTTTCTGCAAAAATTTTAGGTAAAACCTTTCAGATTTTTTGGGCCAAACTGGAAAATATGTAGCAAAAATTTGTGTGACATAATTGAATGCCAGCTCAGGGAAGGAGCTGGCATTCAAATCAATAGAGCCTCAAAATTGGATTTTTTTTAAAGACCAGGAACTAATATGTGTGGATTTTAAAATAATATTTTGTTAAGGACCATAAAAAAAGAATATTTTTCAAAGACCAGCGAGTTTTCAAGAACCTTGAGTTGTACAGGCGAGGATTTTTAAATAATATTTTTTTCAAGGACCTTGAGTTAAATAGACGTGGATTTATAAAGAATATTTTTTTCAAGAACTAGGAGTTAAATAAGCTTGGACGTTTAAAGAATATTTTTCAAGAACCATAGGCGTGGATTTTTAAAGAATATTTTTTCGGCGGCCAGAAGTTAAGTAGGCATGGATTTTTAAAGAATAGACATGGCAAGTTAAATAGGCATGGATTCTTAAATAATATTTTTTCGAGGACCAGCACTCAAATGTGCGTGGAATTTTAAAGAATGCAAAGAATATTATTTCAGGAACCAGAATACTAAAAAGCGTGGATTTTTAAAGAATCTTTTTCAAGGACCAACAGAGCCATAAGCGTGGATTTTTAAAGAATATTTTTTAAAGGACCAGAAGACCAATAAGCGTGGATTTTTAAAGAATATTTTTTCAAGAAGCAGAAGACCAATAAGCGTGGATTTTTTAAGAATATTTTTTCAAGGACCACAAGACCAATAAGAGTGGATTTTTTAAGAATATTTTTTCAAGGACCACAAGACCAATAAGCGTGGATTTTTAAAGAATATTTTTTCAAGAACCAGAAGACCAATAAGCGTGGATTTTTTAAGAATATTTTTTCAAGAACCATAAGACCCATAAGGGTGGATTTTTAAAGAATGTTTTTTCAAGGACCAACTGAGCTATAAAATAGGATTTTTAACGAATATTGTTTCAAGGATCACAAGGCCAATAAGAGTGGATTTTTAATTAATATTTTTTCAAGGACCACAAGACCAATAAGCGTGAATTTTTAAAGAATACTTTTTCAAGGATCGGGAGACCAATAAGAGTGAATTTTTAAAGAATACTTTTTCAAGGATCGGGAGGCCAATAAGAGTGAATTTTTAAAGAATAATTTTTCAGTGACCAACTGAGCCATAAGCTGGGATTTTTAAAAAATATTTTTCAGGGACCAACAGAGTCCCTGAAAGCATAATTTTTTTGAAGGACTAACAGTCCTATAAGTCTTTTAATATTGAATTCTTTAAAAAATATTTTTCATGGACTAAGAGTCGTCTCGGTTTTGATTTTATAAAGAATATTTTCAAGGACTCCGAGGATTTAAAAATAACTTCAATTAAAGTGTTTCCAATGACTAAGAGGATTGTATGACGACAATTTTTTCAAGGACTAGGTCTTCTAAGTGTGGTTTGCTTAAAGAACATTTTTCATGGACCTCGATTTTCAAGAATATGGGTTGGTATTTTTTCATGGAGTTTGCATGATTTATTTAAGATCAGTAGATTTTACGGGCTGTGGAATTTAAAAAAGAAATAGTAGGATTTCTAGAACCAAGTAACAGCGGAGATATGAGGTTGGATTTTGAAGAATATTGTTTTTGGACCAGCAATAATTTTCCAAGGGCTATCAGAGCCATAATCATTACGCATTCAGAAACAATTCAAAAATATTAGATTGCATCGGCCGGGAATCGAACCCGGGCCGCCCGCGTGGCAGGCGAGCATTCTACCACTGAACCACCGATGCGTGATAAAGTTACCAAGGGCAATAAATTCTAAGAATTTTTTTTTTTAATTCAAGAAAATCAAAATTATCTGACCATTTTTTTTTTTTTTGAAATTTGTATCAACTGAAGCATACATACATATAGAAAACATTACATAATTCCAAATTTTTTTAAATACTTTAAACTCTCAAATCTATCTAATTCCAATACAACAATGTATTTAATATGGCAATAACATTTGAAATTGCAACAAATTATCTAAACCCCAATCTCTCATATCCCCCCACACACGCACTCACTTTGATAATGATCCTACAGAAAATATGCTCGTAAAAATTGGGGACAAGTACTTATTTTTGTAATGTCACTTCAAATGATTTATCGTTGGATGGGGAATAAAAACAACAGCAACAATTACTGAAGCCATGATGATGACAGAAAAAAGAAATGCAACACTTTGCTTTGGTTTGTTGCTGTAAGATAAGGAGTTCAACATCACCCCACATATGTGTTACAATTCGAAGCGTAGTAGGAGGTGGTAGTTGGCAATAAAACAATCTGTTGGATGGGCTATGGGATAATGAATCATATTTGGAGTATTTTCCTTGTGACTATAAAGAAAAGGAAAGGCTGCAAGGTTGAAATTTTAAAAGGATTAAAAGACATTGAGGAAGTTATAGAGAACTTCTTCAATGTATTGTAATTGTTGTAAATATGACAACAATAACTCTGACTACTAAAGTCGTATATATCTAATGAAACTTTGGGACGTAAAAACAACTATTAAAATTAATTATATGTTTATTTTGTATTTCAAATACTGTGTTAAATTTAAACAGATTTATCTTTAGGATTCGGTATGTTTATTATTATAATTCATTGTCAACTAAACACATTTTTCCATTCACCTCTAAGATACATATATCGGCATCCATTGTATCACATACCTTGACTAGAACATTTATAAATTGAATATATTTGTATTCGTAATATTTTCTTCATTAGAAATTAAATGCATTATAATCCACTTTGGGGTCTCTTCCTTGAATAGAATTGACTGATAAGTGTGGAATCTTCTACGTATACTTGACGTACAGTGGCTCCATCGAATAATCGGACAAGTGGTTGTCAGATATAATAATGCTATACATTTCAAAAAAATTGTTTAAATGTGTAGTTTTTTCGCTTTTATTTACACATTACTTACTTATATTTCTGAACAATACAAAAAACAACAACTTTCCTAGTGATAACAGTAAATTTCGCCAGAAAAACAAAATTAACTCAATTTATTGTGCTCAACGCAAAATCGGACAATGCAAAGTATCAATGTCAAAAAATGCAAAAAATCGAGAAATTAATATTTAGTTGCTTATTCTTTGTTGTCCAGAACGGCCTGTAAACGCTTCGGTATTGATTTGACCAAATTCTGGCATACCTCCGGCTCTATGGAGTTCCACGATTTCAGTAAAGCCTCCTTAAGCTGTACCAAGGAGTTACATTTTTTTCATACACTCTTCTAGCTAATTCTTCGCAAAGATGCTCAATTACGTTAAGGTCTGGGCTCTGTGCAGGTGTTTGTATAAGTTTGGGACAGTTAATCAACCAAAGCTTTGCAACACCTGATGTGTGCTTGGGATCGTTGTCTTGATAAAAGGCAAAGTTGTTGATACCCAATTTGTCTGCACTTTGATTTACATTTTGTTTTAAAATGTTGAGGTAGACAAATTTGTCCATTTTACCATCAATAAAATGCAAATTGTATATTCCCGCACTCGACATGCAGACCCAAAACATAACAGAACCTCATCCGTGCTTAACAGTGGCTTTTGTATTCTTATGATTAAATTCAGCATTTGGCTTACGCCACACATACATCTTTCCATCTGATCCGTGCGAATTAAATTTGCTTTCGTCAGTAAACAGATCCTTAATATGATGGAAACTATCAATAGAAATGTATTTTAAGATGATCTATCATCAAATTACCTGCTTCCAAAAATCTTCTAATTTTAGTAAATACTCCTTGGCATATTTTATTCTACTGTTTTTATTTTTAAGGCTTATAAATGCTTTTTTTCTTGCAACTCTTCCATAATAATCATATTTATGTAATGTATTGCGAATAGTATTTAGGCACACAACTTTTCAAGTGCGAGTTTTTAAATTTATTTTAAGTTCTTTTGCGCTTTTAAATGGATATTGTTTTATTTCTTTTAATATCGAACGCTCTTCTCGCTCATTCAATATCTTCCATTGACCTTCTCTGCTTTTATTGGTCAAAAACTCATCACGGAACCTCTTTATAATGTCGTGGACAGTAGATTTATTCATTCCAACCAATACGGCAATTTCTCTTACTGTTTTACCTTCATAATTCAATTTATCTATTAATTGTCTGATTTCCACACTGAATTTTTTCCCTTTTGGAGCCATTTAAATTTATTTTTATTTAGTTTTACCACTTTCTTGATCTAAATGCAATTTACAAATGAATACGACAAACAAAATACAGATTTGAAGTTCATATTTGCATAATAACGGGACTTTTAACATTGATACTTTGTTTTGTCCGATTTTGCGTTGAACACAATAAATTGAGTTAATTTTATACGAAATTTACTTTTATCACTAGGAAAGTTGTTGCTTTTTGTATTGTTCAGAAATATAAGTAAGTAATGTGTAACTAAAAGCGAAAAAAAACTACACATGTAGACATTTTTTGAAATGTATAGCATTATTATATCTGACAAACACTTGTCCGATTATTCGATGGAGCCACTGTATACCTCATACGCGAGGTTCTTCACATATACCTCATATGTAATGTATAATAATAAATAGTAAAGTGATTGACTTAACAATTCTTAAAATCTTGGGATGAGGGTCACTTTTAGTCCCAATGTGTCAGATAAAGCTGTATTTTTGGAAATTCGTACTTGAACGGCACCGGTGGAACTAGAACACTTAAATTTGGAAAGAGGTTCATTGATTGGCTGTAAGATAAATGTACCAAAGTGGTTATTGGAAATTCAAAATATTAGTATCCGAAAAGTACTAAAAGTTTCTAAATTTAATACAATTTCGTAGCATGTGAACGGAACATGAAATTTGGAAGTGTGTACTCATCTATACCAAAAGTACTTAACAGTACTAAACATAGTACAATTTGAATTGGAGGAACGGATGGAACGGGGATCCTGAAATTTGAAAATAATATTACGACCGGAATGGAGGATTAGATAATAATATAGTACTAGAGACATTTTTCAACCGAAAGGCCTGTAATTTGGCATACCGAGTTTATGTACGCTTACCGAAAATTATCATTCTGGGCAGAAACTTATCAATACAGGATTATGTCTTGGCATAGCCCTCATATAAAGGTTCCGACCAGTTTTCGATATTTTTAGGCTTGTAGCCGCACTTCCCAACCGAAAAGGCTATAATTCGGCATTTCGGGGTTTTAGAAGCAGACATTTATATGCGCTGAAAAATACCATTACAGGTCCAAGTTTTGCAATGTATTTTGGGGGTTGTAGCCGCATTTCCAAACAGAACATTTCAGGGTTTGGGGTGATGGCAACCAGACCAGTTTATATTTTATTTAACACTAGAACGCCGAAGGCGGTCATTTTGACCGCTTTCCAATTTCAAGTACAAAAGCAACTGAGCATTTAATCACAATTTTTTTTTAAATTTGGTGATTTTTTATAATAAACGTAATTCTATGAGATACAAAAAGTCACCAAATTTTAAAAAAAGTGTCATTAAATGTACAGTTGCTTTTTTACTTGAAATTGGGAAGCGGTCAAAATGACTGCCTTCGGCGTTCTAGTGTTAAATGTCCCCTTAGTTCATGGTTTCAAAAATCAATTCTTTATCATCCGCATAGAATATTAAAATTTTATATATAAACAAAAATTCTAAGTAAAAATTATTTGTCATGTTCGTCGGTCTGTTGTTATAACGATAAGTTTTGAAGGAATGCAGACTGAAATTCAATATAGTCCACAGGCGCTTCATTTTTTCAGTCAGGTAAAGTTCGAAGATAAGGCATATTTCACGTATAGACATTACCCCATAAATTAACCCCATTTCTTGCCTATCAAAATTTATTAATATTGATCTACACATATTTTTTCTCATATATTGGTACTTCTTAATTTCCGGTCCCTCCTAATTTTATATTTCTCGCGAATTTTGGACACCGAACTGACTGTAATATTTAGAGTTTTCATTGGACAGAAAAAAATTGGACCCTGTCTTCAAATCGCTCAAAGACAGTTCATGTGACATACAGAGCAAAACCTTTTTGACCTCAGTGGCCTATACTCAGTTCTGTGGTGCCAGTGGATTCAGCGAATACTAGTGTTTTACCGCCTTAAGGACTACAATAAGATTGGAGTATCTTCATAATGCCTCTCTCATAGAAGTCCTAAACTCCATTTGTAAAAAAAACTCTAGTAGTCGATTTTCACAATCCTCCCTAGATACATTTTTTTATTATTAAAGAAATGTTGATAATCGCTTGGTGCCAATTCCGGACTGTATGGCGGATGCAATAAAACTTTCCAACCAAGCTCCCGAAGTTTACTGCTACTAACATGCTGGTCAACTTCGACCATTTCTCCGGTTTTATCGACATTTTCGACGACCGGCCTACCTGTGCGAGGTGCACTTTTGCATCATCAAAAATTCCTGGAAGGAATCTACAAAACCAAAATTGCACATAATTGGCTGTTACAGTACCGGAACCATAAACACCATTCACAATTTTAGGCACATGGCTTGCATTTTCGCCTTTGTTAAAAAAGTTAAAAAAAGTTTAAAATGTACTGAATTTTCTCTTTGTTCACTTCCATTTTTAACACCCTGTATCTAACTCACAACTGGATGCACCAAACAAAAAACAGCAAAATATTTTTTTTAATGAAATTGTTTGATCTATACTTTACGAGGAATCTATCAGTACAGTCACCTGCCGAAAAACTAATGGATTTCTTTTTCCGCAACCTAATATTTGACTTGACTTAAAACCTTCACTGGATTGGAAGTATTTTGAAATTATATCCATCTTTTTAATTATTCGTAATACAGCATCACTATTGGATATAGCTCCCATTAGGTATTATGGAACTTCTATACTCTTTAAAATCGTAGACCACTTCTGCTGTGGTTGAAATTTTGAAACTGTACTCAAACTGTATCCTCATCAAACCTATAATTTTTTGTGGGGCCTATTTTTTTTAAAAACATTCACTCAATATTTTTTTTAATTTTCATATTTTTTAACACACAAAACGGGCACGCACACACAAATTTCAACACTATACGAGAAATTAAGTTTTTCAATCTGTTTTTCTCTTTCTGTCCACCATAATTCACAAACTTTTTCAATGTTGAAACCATGAGCATAAGTTTTTCTATTCTGATAACTTTCAAAACTAACTTTAACAACTTCTGAGTGAGTGGGTAATCCATGGAGTTTCTATATTCATATTTTTGATTCCAGTTAATATTATTAACGTTTTCAGTTTTATATAACTTCTTTGTTAGTTCCTTCTTTTTCATAACTTCAACGACACTTACATCACACAATAATATTTTTTTTTTTGCTTCGGTCGTTCTTTCGTTTAAAAAATATATGCAAATTATTTTCAAACTTTAGTGGCAGATAGTTGAGATAACTCGCGCCCTTAAATATTTGTTCGTTTATTTTTTTGGGTTGTTAGTACTTATCGAGGATAAGACAGTTTAGTTTTTGACTCAATATCCTTTGGTAACAATGGTATTTATAGCCGAAAAATCTCTGGTTGCCAGCAAATTCTGAGGAGACCAAGAACAATAACAGAATCGGCAGCAGCAGCAACAGCAACAACGCCAGTAACAGTGGGGGGAAACAAAAAGAAAAGCGCAGCAGACACAAGAACAATACCGAGGCGAAAGCAGCCGAAGAAGAGGCATGGAAAAACAAACGAAGCAACAACATTTCACCACACAAGCCATATACCACTAACACACACACGCTCACTTACATTCACACACACACAAAATATAAAACACTTTCTCTTGTAATAGTATCCTTTTGCTATTTTTTTTTTTTGCTGTGTGTGTCGTTGTTTTTGCAGTCCAACACAAATGACAAAAACAAATTGTCTGTAGATGAATGAGTGTGTGTGTGTGGGCATATCGCACAATCGCACTCCTCCTTGCTTCCTTCATAAAGCTCCTCTGCTCTCTTCAACATTGCCATTTCCCTACCTCTTCCACACACAACTGTTGTCATCGCCGGGCTAATATATACTGTAGTTCATGCAAAGGATAATTCTGCAAAAGGACACTAAGGATAATAGTACACTATTTGTTGTCCGATGTCTACATTATACAATAAGCAGCAGCAAGGCAGCCAGCCAGCCATTCATTGCGAAAACTATCCCCAACCCCTTGTTTGTCCCTCCAAAACAAACCCAATACCACACAATACACATTGTGGAGACCAAGAAGAAGCAAACAAAAACTGATGACGACAACACAGCATCATTGTCACCACCATCGTTCGTTCACCAGGATATACGAGCAACATGGAGGCGTTAGTAACCACTGTGTGTCAATAATAAAAATGAATGTGCGTATATATGAGTGCTGATAAGTACTCAGCCAAACACACACACATACATAGACATAAACACACTTTGATAAATTTATTAAATATTATCTTTAGAATGACAGAACAAGGATTATGCGCCTGCGCTCAACATATGAAGCCATTCAAAGTGGCCGCCACAATTCTGTTGTTGTTCTTTTTGTTGTTTTTGGCTGTTGCAAATCAACATCAATACTCATGGCTAGTTGTATTTAATTTCAAAATAACAGTAATTGCAATAAGCGCTATGGCTTGCTTTTTTATTCTGGCCAATATTATAGTTTTGTGCGTGAGTGACCATCGCCATGCCCCCACACCCCCCACACCCCCCACAAACCCACTCACATTGAAATTGAAATAAATGTCTGTTTGGTTTTCTTCTATTGCTCTGCAGAAGGGAAGTCAAAGCATAATCATTATTCATAGCAGCTGCTTTTCATCACTTTCTTTGGTTTCATTCACTACCACCAACATCACAGCCATCACGACTGCATTTGCCATTCCGGATGTATCACACAGCATCAGTACGCACAAAATTGCAAATAGATTTTCATTTAGTTACGCCAACATGTGAATGTGAGCAACAATCTTAAATACAATATGTGACAATTTTATAAAATTGCGTGGTGTAGAACGGGGCCGGATTTGCGGGTGGGAATGGCCTTAAGGGTTCTTATGTATAATATAGAACAATTTCTGGGTTATGTGAGGGAGAGTATAATTCAATATGTAGCTCGTGGTATAAATGAATATATACAATTGACCTAATCCTAAGAATTTATATATATATATATATATATATATACTGTCTGAAGCATGATATAGATGTCTTTGTCAGCAATTTTGATTTGCTAAAAATTACCCTGCCTGTTGTGAAGGATAACTCTGGAAGGGAGTAGCCGATTTTCATCAAATTTTGCACATCGTAATATTTTTTCCCCAAAATTAAATGAAGTTCGAAGATGGGAAACATATGTCCACTTCTTTTGGTACCTCTCTCACAAAGAGTCCAAATTCAAAATATCACATGAAGCGAACGGAATAACCATTTTCATGGGAACTTTGCACATCATAATATTTTTACCTTACTTAAATTACGTCCGATGATGGAACCCATCAATCCACACCTTTTGGTACCTCCCCCACAATATGGTCAGCACTGTGCTGAAAATTCATTTTATAATATCATGCGAATAGAGTATACTATTTAAACCAAACAAAGATGTATAATGTTGGAAAATGAGAAACATCGGCGCAGTCCTATTAGTACATACCCCACATTTTAGAAACTTTTATATTTAATGTGAAGCGAATGTATTATCTGATACATAACCTTAATAAGGCGAATAATACAACCTGTGTGTAATTCTGTAGACCTCCGCAAATCATAGGTTTAAGGTATATATCAGTCGGCAACAATGACTGACAATTTTTTCATACTATGCCCTACACAACTATTACAGATTTGGACTAATTTTACCCCCATTGTTTTTGGTATCGGTTAATATTTAGGTGATGGAATGGACCAAGAACTACAATTATGACCCAAACATCACGAAATGTGTATGAGAAGGGGATGTAGCTAAGGAATAAGCATGGTTGTTTTAGAGAAGATCGGTCAACATTTAGCGGGTCAAATGAACTCAATATTTTGCTTTCAATTTACCCCTGAAGGGCATATATGAGTCGAAGTTATAATCAGGAGGAGTGGTTGACCTTCAACGTGATACTAATTTTATTGTTCTAAATACTCGGATGGGGAAGTTGGACAAACTTACAGGTGTTTAAGTATTCTGATTTATGCCCACATAAGAGGGCATACATTTCGAACTGATCCAGCCATTAATTCGAGGTTTCGGTTATGGTCAAGGATAACGATTTTTTCAGATGATATATTTGGGGTAAAATGCACCAAAAATTTTATTTTTGTCCGCTCTATACGCCACAAATATTAGCCGAACTTAACACATTTTCCATGCGGAAGTCGATTTGATTTTTTTTTTTTAAATGACAAAATTTGAATCTTATAAAGTAAAATGTTACTGCTTGGGAGTTTTTTAAATTTTAGTTGAACAGTGAAGTTATTTAACGGTTCAAATTAACCACAATTTTTTGTGTAAAATAACAAAATTTAAATCGTATGAATAAAACCTTTACTCAGGAAAACATGATTCGGAAGAGCTGTTGACCCCTAAACATTGCAAATATTGTGAAACAATATTACCCAGGCTCGGAAAATAAATCCACAGAAACTTAGAGCTCAGTTCAATTTTTATACCCCTCCAAATTTCTTGAAAAAGTGGAGACCTTTATAAAAATCTTATAAATCTTCAAAAAAAAATGTTGATGGTCATTCTACATATCTGTTGTCACAATATTGGTTTTCCAGATGGACGGAGAACTTGAATGCGACTGAATCTTCTGCAAACAGTCAAATTTTTCTAACTTAGACCTGAATTTACATTCCAAATTACAGTCACTTTATAAGATGTAATGACATTGTAAATTACATGCTAGACGGGTATTTATACTCTGAGAAAATTAAAAACTAATTTAAAGACACTACGGTTAGAAAACTAGACTAAAAACTTTAATATACTATAAATTAAGCGAGGCCTCTGTGTGTGTGTGTGTGTGTTTACAAGATTGACCTTTATTGGACATCTTAAGGGTAAGAGTATTTTCTCCTCCAGCAATCGGGAATGGTAAATTACAGGCACTAGGGCGAAAAAATGCGACTAAATCTTAAAAAAAAACATTGAGGGTCATTCTATATATTGGCCCTTTTTAGGACACTTCATCAAAAATCTTCTCCAAAGAATTTTTCAACTACGAGAAATGTCAAATTATAGACCTTATAGCGACCAATTTCGCCGATCACTCGACCGTCGCTGTAAGTGATTTCGACTGTGTTACCAATGGAATTTATATCCGTCCCCGAATATTATATCCAATATTTAAAAATCAGATATCTTTATATAATTAAGAAACAAGTATGATATAAAACCCAATCCCCCACAAACGCCTCTGTGTTAATTTTATTTGACCAATAACAATATTTGAATGTGTGTTTATTTGTTTGCTTGGTTTGTTGTTTTTAATGTTTGCCATTGGGGTATTTTGCACATTCCTTCGTATTCTTCTTCGTTTGCAACATTTGAATGAAATGGCCACAGCATATGACCAATGTGAGTGAGTGAGTGTGTGTGCGTTTGCAAATAGCCAGTCGTCATTCTTCCGCCAAAGCGTACAAGTGGCGACAACCACTTGTATAATAACATTTATGTCCCTTGTTTATTTATTTATTTATACGACTGCCCACTGCTTGCTGTTTAGGGGGGGAGGGGTATGAGCAAATGTCAAGATACATTTTGAATTATGGCCAAATATTTAGTTGGTTGGGTCAAATGCAAAGCGAAGGAATTTCTCATCAACTGGCCGAGTTGAAGGGAACAACTTTTTTGTGTGGGGACAAGGCAAATGGGAAATTGTGAGTCTTGGAGCCACAAAGAGTAGAATTGAAGTTGAAAGTAAAGTATTTAAATTCGAACAAGTTTGGATATTGAATTTTGATTTTTGGACATATATCAACACTTTGTTCGTCTTTAACTACTTTGACCACCGCCAATTTAGAAATGTGAATGAAAAAAAATCAACTCTGTTTCCGCCCGGGATTGAACCGGGGGCCTTCCGCGTGTTAGGCGGATGTGATAACCACTACACCACGGAAACATATGTTTTAATAAAACACAGAATAAGTTGAAGAATTTGGAGATATAAAATTTCCAAAATATTATTTCATACTACCCAATAAGTGGTTAAAAAAGCAAGTGACACACCGACAGATAGCACGACCCGTGAAAATGATTGGATCGGTTCAAAATCATAGTGTGGATTTTAACCAAATATTTCTCTAAGGACCATCGAAATCAAAATAGTTGATTTAAAAAATCCAATATCTTAAGCTTATTTTTTAAGAATCCTCAGATATTGAACGGCCAATAGAGCCTTAAGCGTGATTTTTCTAAAGAAGAAAAACCATTTGTTCAAAGAGACATTACCAATTGATTTCTAAAAAAAATGTTTGACGAGATAGGAATTTTAGGAATATTTCTTCACGGATCATCGGAGCCTTAAGCTTGGGTTTTGTAAGGAATATTTGTGAAAATTCATTCGGAGCCTTTTTAAAAATATATTTTGAAGGACCATCAGAGTACGACAGGAATATTTTTTGACGATTCAGCGCCTTAAGTGAGCATTTTTATAGAATATTTTTTGAAGGGCCTTCAGAGAATTGTGAATTTGTTGTGAATATTTTTGAAGAACAATCAGAGCCATAACTGTGATTTTTTGAGGATTAATTTTTAAGGTCCATTGAAGCCATGAGCATTAATTTTTAAGAACTTTCAGAGCCCTAATTATGGCTCTTATTTGGTCATACGAGCGTTAAGCGTGGATTTTTAAAGAATATTTTATGAAGGACCATCGTAGCCTTAGGCCTGAATTTTTAAAGAATATTTTTTTGAACGACCATCATGGCCTTAGCCCTTAATTTTTAGAGAATATTTTTTTAAGGGCCATCACAGCCTTAGGCCTGGATTTTTAAAGAATATATTTTTTTTTGTTTGAAGCACAATCAAAGCTTTAGACCTGGATTTTTTAAAGAATATATTTAGAAAGTCCAAAGCCTTAAGCGTGGGTTTTTAAATAATATTTTTTGAAGTTGGATATTTAGGCCAGGATTTTTAAAGAATATTTTTTGAAAGTGAATTTTTAGGCGTGGATTGTTAAAGAATATTTTTAATGTAGATCTTTAGGTGTGGGTTTTTAAAGAATATTTTTGAAGATGGATTTTTAGGCGTGGATTTTTTAAAAATATTTTTGAAGATGGAATTTTAAAGAATATTTTTTAAAGGTTTTTTTTCGGCCTGGATTTTTAAAAATATTTTTGTAGGTGGATTTTTAAAGAATTTGTTTGAAGATGGATTTTTAAAGAATAATTTTTGAGGTGGATTTTTAAAGAATATTTTTTTAATATTTTAAAATATTTTTCGAAGGACCATACGAGTATTACGCCTAGAATATTCAAAGATAACCAATCTCTTACTCATGGAATTGTGGAGATAATATTATTGTTGTTGTGACAGTCAGACCCTCAAGCGTAAATTTGATAAGAATATATTTTGTCATTAAGCATTGGACCTTCAACCTGAATCAGGAAAATCAGCCTTAGGTGTCGAATTTAAGGTATATGTACCTCCGGTACCACCCGGCCTCAAACCGCATATTTTTGTGTGTATTTCAAATTTGACACTCTGTTCGCAACTTCCCAAGGTTTTAGACCTATGGTCCATCCGAAGAGGCTGGAACATGGCGTTCTCTGGATAAATATACAGTTTAAATAGTGATGTATGTTTGACATAGATATAGATCAATTTGAAGTAGGCAGAAATTGATTATATTAGTCAATATTTTATTTTGCTCCCATGTAATGGTGCCGTCCATTCCTTCACATAGACTACGTACTATATATCTATTTACGTATTTTGTATTCTATTAATAACTATGTCCACTAAAAAGCATCCATTCATAAAAGTTTTCCCCCATTCTATTTTTATTTATTTGCCATTAACTATAATATCATTTTCCATTATTCGTCCGTTCGTTCATTCTAGAAAATATTAACCGCTAAAAATGATTCATAGCCACCAATAATATTTTTCAATGGCTTTTTTCTTTCATTTTGGCAATATTCCAATTTTTCCCAAGCACAGCGAAGTCTGCAAAAGCGTTGTTACATTGATGACGACATTTGTTAAGCCAACACAGAATTAGAATTGCAGAAAGAACTGTGGGAGCAGCTCGCATTACAAGCGTGGTTATTATTGTCGACTACTCTCAGTGAAATCCTTTTTTTCTACTACGACTGCTCGTGTTTTTATTTTATTTTCATTTCATTTTTTTCTTTTTCAATAATAAACTCATCTTTCATTGTTTTTCCAAATGACAGTGGACGCAATAGCAGCAGCATCAGCCGTCATCATCATCAGCATTTGGGTATGAATGAAAAGTATCGATTTTCGTTTATTTTGCGTTGGCAAAAAATGTTTGGTTATAATTTTTTTTATTCTTCTATTTTGAAAAACACGCATAAAAACAGATAGCCGAGCGAAAAAAGAACCCTGACAAAGACATTGAAAGTTTTTTCGACGTGGTGGTTCTGTAATGGCCTTAAAGGTTATTTGGGTGATTAATATTATCATGACCTCATTTGCATGGTCCGCCCAATTGGAGAAGACGTCAATATCGAGAAATGCTGTCAAAACTTGTAATTTTTTCAAAGTTTGTTAGTGGGATTTATAAAATATAATATCGATTGAATGAATATATTAAATTTAAATTGGGTATAATTCCTAAGATTATAATAGTTTTCGTGAATTAGGTACATTTCGAAAAAGATTTTCAAGAGTGTAAACTAAGAATGGTAAATTAACTAAGTTCATTTTGGCTTGTAACTTTTGTCTTATTTTAGGAAAGAGGAAATTTTAAAATAGAAAATTTTAAGATAGGTATCCTCATCATGGGATCTGTTAACGAATATTTGTGGAATGTACTTTGAAGCTCTGTTAAATAATATTTTGGAAGAACCAGAGGCTTAATCGTGACTCTTATTTGGCCATCAGAGCATTAAACGTGAATTTATTTAAGAATATTTTTCAACGATAATTAAAGAATATTTTTTGAAGGTCCATAGCCTTAAATGTTCTTTTTTAAAAAATATTTCTTGAAGGTGCAGAGCCTTAGGTGAGGATTCTTAAAGACTATTGAAGGTCCGGAGCCTTAAAGATTGTTTTTAAGAATATTTGTTCGAAGGTTCAGAACTTTAACCATGTATAAAAAAATTTGTTGAAGTTTAAGGATCTGTACCTGTGGATTCTTAAATACTATATTATGATGGCACAGTGCATTAATCGTGACTTTATTTGGCCATCAGAGATTAACGGTGGATTTCCAAAACATATTTTCAATAATAATCAAAGCCTTATGAGCCTTATGGTTGAGGAAGGCTGAGGAAAATGTCGATAAAATCGAAGAAATAATCGAAGTTGGCCAGCATGTTAGCAGTCGTAACATCGCCCAGGAGATAAAAATCGACCATAAAACCATTTACACAAAGCTCGATGTTTAACAGAAAAAAATAGGATGGATCGAATTTCCATCTGCGAAGCCTTGGCCAAATGGAATGGGATAGGCCCATTTTCAAACGGATGGTGACTGGAGATGAGAAATGGATCACATAGGATAACCCTGTGCGAAAACAGGACCAATGGCACCGAAGGTTCTTCTATGCTTTTGGTGTGACTGGAAGGGGATTATTTCTTATGAGTTACCACACAAATCTACAGTGACTCACCAGAACCTACGGGAGCTTGGTTAGGACGTTTTAATTCATCCGCCATACAGTCCGGACTTGTCACCAAGCGATTATCATATTTTTCATGCATTGCAAAATCTCTTTAATGGTAAAAAAAAGTTGTATCTAGGGAGGATTGTGAAAGTCGACTACTAGAGTTTTTTACAAATAGAGAGCAGGCCTTCTATGAGAAAGGCATTATGAAGTTACCTTTAAAATGACCTCAAATCATACAACAAAACGGTGCATATTTGGTCCATAAAACGCTAGAATTCATCGAAAATGTTAGATCCATTTTGACAATTTTCCATGCCTTAGCTACATTTTCCAACCGGGTTTCAGAGTTTGCGCATTCATCTCTATATGGAATGACTTCATAGATTGAAGTTCGAGAAACCAAATCGGCTTTTCCGTGTATTTGCATATTTTCTGACTGAAGTAACGTCAACTTCGATTCCCGGTTCCGAGGTGATGATAAACATACAGAAAAAAGATCAGTATAATGTTTCCTAGTATTTTACCTTAGTGCATTGATTACGGCTTCTCTTATGATAAAGTGAAAGTTTTATGTCCCATTTTTCTCATACCCACTTAAGCTATTTATAGAACCCGATTCATCCGACCAGTTTTTAGAGGTTTTGTACTATTTCCAAGCTAATTTTCAATATATGGTATATAAGAATAGACATAGACAGGTCCCATTTTAAATTCTTTATCGAAGTGGATTTATAGATGTAAAAATTATTAATCTGCGGGTGGAAAATTTACAGAAATTTGTAGTCGCATTTATAAATTAAGGAACATTACAAGTACTACATCCTGGGTGAATCGATATAATTTATGTTGGAAATATTTTTAGCTCTGCGGTTTAAGCCTTTTAATGTATTTTTGAAGGACCAAATCGTAGATTTGTTTTATTTTTGAAGGAACTGAGAAACGTGGCTAATTTTTGGCCAAGATTTTTAAATTGAATAATATTTTTTGAAGGGCCGGGTCAATTTGGATTTATATCTCTGGATTTTGAAAATCTCTTACACCTCTCAGGGCGGCATTATAGAAGTTTTGAATACCACAGTGGCATACCTTACCACTTTTTCTTGGAACCACAACTGATACCGATCTGAAGACCTGAAAACGCTACCGAACTTCAGACTCAATATCATGGGGTGGATAATAGTTGGTATGTTTAATGGCAAATTCGAAAGTTCATATGGTGAAAATATTTTGATGTACTTCAGATTACAGGTCAATAAAAATGACCCTTTCAGACATTAAAATATCGCTGTTTAATGCGATTTTTCCAAATCTAAAAATTGAATGTTATTGAGGTGATGTAGTAGCCAGCGGTGGTTATTATTTATCTTATGAAATTTACATAAATTGTGTCATTTTAAATTTTCCTGAAATTATTGCTACTTTTGGAAGCATCCGAAAATTTTTGTAAAAAAAAATACTTAACTGTTTCCGCCCGGGATTGAACCGGGGGCCTTCCGCGTGTTAGGCGGATGTGATAACCACTACACCACGGAAACATATATTTACCGTTAGGTGATATATTTCCTATATTTATATAGGCCAAATTTGATCACAATCTTCCAAATATCTAAATTACATGCACAGTGAGAATCCGACAAGAACAAAATCACACAAATTCGACGATTAATTCGAAAGTACTATCAATACTTTATATGAAGGAAGTATTCTTCAACAAAAAATTATTTTACTTTACACATTTTCGAAGCTCCTTTTGAAAAATAAGTGCATTTATTTTAAAAAGTATAAAGCTCCTTCAATTCTATAATTTAAGCAAAATAGGAATTTAAAAAATGTTCCTCAATACCCACTTCCTTTTTCTTTAAGTGACACACTAACCCAGAATTACTGCCACATTTGAAACTGATAAGACATAATACAGCCAGTTGGCCCTTTGGGGCCGATGACAGAGAGAAATATTCAAATTTACTCACATTACAAATCAGTTGCGCTACATTTGCAATGACTTTTCTTTTCTCGTTCGCACAGACCGTTACAATTTGTACCCAAGTGACATGATTTGACTCGAGAAGATATTGTAGCGTAGCTTCTGTGCAAAACACACACAGCCACCAACGGAAAGGAGAAGTTGCGAAAATTGGTCAAACTAAAGTGACAAGTTTTTCATTCGACGAAGGAATGAAGATAAATTCTTGGCCAAAGTTTATGCAAAGAATTAATAGAAAGTGAAAAGAAAATCCAAATTATAGAAACTGAAATTCTTGAAAAATATAAGGAAATGACAAGAAAGTGGTAATGAGTCATGCTAGTCAAAGCAATTTGTTGAAATTTGGGGGGATGTGAATCGGATGTGATTTCCGAATAAATAAATATCAATGAAATGTACATAAATTTACTAAACTTTATGTATATCTCATTGTTATTCATAGTTAACTAATTTAGAATAATTTTGTGCTGATAATAGTGTTATAGTTTTGCAATAAAATTAGTTTATAATAAATTAAATATAAATGCCTCATTATATTTAAGTACATATGAGAATCGCACATATCATGTGAAATGCTGAAACTAGAACAAGTTTAAATATATCAGTCGGAGTTACCCTCAGCCTGCGATTTACGATTTACTTAGTTCGTATCAAATCGAATTGATAATTAGCCTCATATGACTAATTGTAGGAGATGTCAGAAAAGGACGGTTGATAGGCCTAACTTTTTACAGATATCTGGACTCAGCCTATTGTTTGCGGAGGTCTTCGGAATTACACACAGGTTTTATTATTCGGTTAGTCCTTTGTGAAACGGATTTGGTGGAAAAAACATGGGGATGAAAACCAACATTTTAATAAGGAATATTGAGGAATCTAAAAGAACTAATTGGACTATACGAAAGAAACAGCAACAACTCGTAAGGAGCCGCCATCTTATGCGAAGTTTAAGATGGCGTAATTCGTAATTCGTCAGGGATTAAAAACAGAACAATTGCTTGAAGTCTTAGGTCTGCAAAACAAGGCGCTGCTGGTGAAGAAATGCGAAGATTTCCAGAGGGAAGAGAACGAAAAATGGTATATCCTTGTCTTTAATAGCAAGTCAGGCCAAAACTAAGGGTAACGCTGTCTTCTTCAAAATGTTCAATGTTCGATGTTCAAAGCGACATTTTTATTTAGGGCTGTTTAGGGCAAAAGTCGACTTCTTCTATATTTGTCCCAGACCAAAAAGTCGATTTTTAGACATTTCGATTCTTGCCTTTGACTGAAAATTCGACTTTTGGATTTTTCGATTTGGTCAAACCTGTTTAAATCGATTTTAGACTTTTAGCGATTTATGTAAAATCGACTCAAATTTTACATTTTTTATATTTTTTAATTGTAGGCAACAGATAAAATAAAGTTCGGGAATACGTAATTTTTGAGCAATTTGGGCTTGGTGATCATCATGAAGAAAATCGAAAGTTGATCTTGAAAAGTCGACTTTGAGATTTTCTGAAAGATCAAATCTCGTCTTCGACTTTTAGACTTTTTAATAATAACCAGTAAGGAAAGTAGTAAAGTCGGACGTGGCCGACTATATGATACCCTTCACCACTATGGGTATATTAAACAGGACTATTAACATGAAATTGGATGAAATAAAATATGTGATATTTATTTAAATGTGAATCTACCTAGATCTATCCATAAAGTATGTAAATCGATTTCAAACAAATATAAATAGGTCATCCGTTGGGCTATGTCTGTCAAATTTCGTGCAAATCGAAAGATATATAGCGACTTTGGTCCACCATTTACATGAAATCGGACGAAACTATATATGGGAGCTATATCTAAATCTGGACCGATTTTCTCGAAACTTGGCAGACATCATTCTAGGCTCAATTCAGTACGTTATGCCAAATTTCGTGCAAATCGAAAGATATATAAGGACTTTGGGGCACCATTTACATGAAATCGGACGAAACTATACATGGGAGCTATATCTAAATCTGGACCGATTTTCTCGAAACTTGGCAGACATAATTCTAGGCCTAATTGATTAGGCTGTACCAAATTTCGTTCAAATCGAAAGATATATAGCGACTTTGGTCCACCATTTACATGAAATCGGACGAATCTATATATGGGAGCTATATCTAAATCTGGACCGATTTTTTCGAAACTTGGCAGACATCATTCAAGGCTCAATTCAGTACGTTATGCCAAATTTCGTGCAAATCGAAAGATATATAGGGACTTTGGGGCACCATTTACATGAAATCGGACGAAACTATACATGGGAGCTATATCTAAATCTGGACCGATTTTCTCGAAACTTGGCAGACATAATTCTATGCTCAATTCAGTACGTCATGCCAAATTTGGTGCAAATCGAAAGATATATAGGGACTTTGGAGCACCATTTACCTGAAATCGGACGAAACTATATATGGGAGCTATATCTAAATCTGGACCGATTTTCACGAAACTTGGCAGACATCATTCAAGGCTCAATTCAGTACGTTATGCCAAATTTCGTCCAAATCGAAAGATATATAGGGACTTTGGGGCACCATTTACATGAAATCGGACGAAACTATACATGGGAGCTATATCTAAATCTGGACCGATTTTCTCGAAACTTGGCAGACATAATTCTATGCTCAATTCGGTACGTCATGCCAAATTTGGTGCAAATCGAGAGATATATAGGGACTTTGGAGCACCATTTACCTGAAATCGGACTAAACTATATATGGGAGCTATATCTAAATCTGGACCGATTTTCACGAAACTTGGCAGACATCATTCAAGGCTCAATTCAGTACGTTATGCCAAATTTCGTCCAAATCGAAAGATATATAGGGACTTTGGGGCACCATTTACATGAAATCGGACGAAACTATACATGGGAGCTATATCTAAATCTGGACCGATTTTCTCGAAACTTGGCAGACATAATTCTATGCTCAATTCAGTACGTCATGCCAAATTTGGTGCAAATCGAGAGATATATAGGGACTTTGGAGCACCATTTACCTGAAATCGGACTAAACTATATATGGGAGCTATATCTAAATCTGGACCGATTTTCTCGAAACTTGGCAGACATCATTCTAGACCTAATTGATTAGGCTGTACCAAATTTCGTGCAAATCGAAAGATATATAGGGACTTTGGGGCACTATTTACATGAAATCGGACGAAACTATACATGGGAGCTATATCTAAATCTGGACCGATTTTCTCGAAACTTGGCAGACATACATGGGAGCTATATCTAAATCTGGACCGATTTTCTCGAAACTTGGCAGACATAATTCTATGCTCAATTCAGTACGTCATGCCAAATTTGGTGCAAATCGAAAGATATATAGGGACTTTGGAGCACCATTTACCTGAAATCGGACGAAACTATATATGGGAGCTATATCTAAATCTAGACCGATTTTCACGAATCTTGGCAGACATCATTCTAGACCTAATTGATTAGGCTGTACCAAATTTCGTGCAAATCGAAAGATATATAGGGACCGTTTACATTAAATCGGTTAAATATATATATATGGGAGCTATATCTAAATCTGAACCGATTTTTCCCAATTTCAATAGGGTTCGTCCTTGGGCCGAATAAGTGACCTATGCCAAATTTTATCTAAATCGGATTATAAATGCGACCTGTACTTTGTTTACAATTTAACACCAACAGACGGACGGACGGACGGACATGCATAAATCGACTCAGAAAGTGATTCTATGCATATTCTCAAAAGGAACTATGGGTCTATCTCGTTTCCTTTTGCCTGTTACAAACATATGCACAAAGACATAATACCCTGTACCACAGTGTGGTGAAGGGTATAAAAATCGAAAGTCGATTTGCTTATTCCTATACAAATAAGTCTGAGCGACCTTCATAACTTTATCAAAACAACATATAATCAAAAACCAGTGAGCGGAGCAGCATAGACGGACGGGGACGACCCTTCAATACCTTACCTAACACAGAGCTGTAAGTCTCTGCGGATCGATGTTCTGAACGTGGGTAATATTTCGCGATATTTGCACCCTCTTGACTGATTAGAGGTCAAGAACGACTCTGCAGCATTTTTTCCGACTCATGTTTTCCGGAATAAAAAAATCACTGCATAAGATTTAAATTTTATTATTTTACGCCAAGAAGTTTTGGTTAATTTGATCCGCTAATTACCTTCATAACTTTATCAAAACAACTTATAATCAAAAACCAGTGAGCGGAGCAGCATAGACGGACGGGGACGACCCTTCAATACCTTACCTAACACAGAGCTCTAAGTTTCTGCGGATCGATGTTCTGAGCGTGGGTAATATTTCGCGATATTTGTACTCTGCAGCATTTTTTTCGACTCATGTTTTCCGGAATAAAAAAATTACTACATAAGATTCAAATTTTATTATTTTACGCCAAGAAGTTCGAATGAAATCATTCGAATTAGTTGCTCAGATCGCCTTCGCTATGGAAAATTTGTGATGCTCAGCTCATAATTGTGACGTCTAGAGCGGCTGAAAACCAGACAATAATGTAGTTCCGTTCGATTTCAACCCCGAAATATCATTTGATCATCATCGAAAATTATAGTCGCGGCCCTTGACCATAAACGGAACTTCATGGAATTTCCTATATATATATATATATTTCCGCCCTCTAGTGTGGTAATGATAATACTAAACAATATCAGAATACGTACACGCATGTTATTATTTAAGAAAAACTCTCACATCCGGGTACATACAATAATATGATTGATATCAATTTAATGTCAACTACTCCACTTGGAAGGATCATTAACAGAAACAAAAGTGTTCTTCTTTTGCCAGAACACGTCTTACATGTAGAATTTCGTGAGGATTGGTCCAAAACTGTGGCCTGTATCGAGATTTGACATTCGGTCTAAAAGGTTCTTCTTGTACCAATATTTCACGGCGTTAGAAACTCTTAACAAAGCTGTAATCATAGCTGGGTATTACTACATCAGTTGAATTTTTACCCCTATATTATGGTACCGCAGCATTAATCGAACTGGTTACTTAGAGTTCATATTTGCATGAAGTATTTATGTTCGGTCATTTTAAATGTGTGTTGATAAATTTGGATATCTTTTCCTGTCTTGGTCCGTCTTCGGAAGACAATTTTGCCAAAATTCCTCAATTTCTGAAAAAATTGAAGAAAAAATGTTGCAGTGTGATTGGCCCATCAGGATGACTTTCAAAATCTTGCATTCATTGCCACATTTCGAAGCAAAATATCGACTCCGGCAATTATAAATCCGTATTTCGATGCTTTTATTTCTTTTATGCAAAAATTTACATCAATTTCTTCACCAAAGTTCTATAAACCCCTAATGACCCATTTGCAAAAAAAAACTAAACAAATTGCCCATTGTTGATATGGGTATATTCATAAGTTTCCGGTTTCGATTTGTACGACAAGAAAACAAAATTAATTTGAATTTTATTAGTAGCAGACCCAGATAGATTACAAAAAATGAGCATTTACGATGTTAATATGTTCCGATTTCCATAACAAGATAACAATAACGCCCAGACAAACACCAACATCACCACCACTAACAACAAGACAGTCGCAAAAAATTGATTTCATTACAGAATGGCATGGCATGGATTTATTAATATATTTAACCAAGAATCCAAAAGAAAAAGGGTAACACAATACCCCTGATTGACATCTGAAGCACGCTCTGTTGTTATGTTTAGTTAAGCTCTTTTTCTCTCGCCAAAGTTATGATGACGTGTGTGTGTGTAATGCAAACACTGGATAGATGGCTGGAATGATTGACAGCTGAAAAAGTGGCTAAAATCTTTGTGCACACATTGAAGACACTGAAACTAAAATACACCATTACATGCCTTACTGGCATTCTCATCATAGCGATTTGATGTGTGTGTCTGAAGGAGGAGGCTGGAATGTACTCACATCTATCAATATCAACATCATCCATTTGTGTTTGGAGTGTGGGCCAACATCAACACACTCACTCACAAATCAAATATTTCAATTTCACAAGTATGGATGACAGGATGAAGAAAAGAAAAAAAATACATGCCGGTTCAGGTTAAGCTGGCCTAATGTCATTTTTTAAAATATTTTTGGTTATCTACATGAAATTCAATAAAGTTTTTGCGTGGACAGAGAAAATTTTTTGAGACTACAAATTAAGAATATTTAAAGATAAGTCGTATCATATATACGATACGATTTTTAAAAGCCCAGATAACAACATTTTTTCATATACATTAAAATGTGGATAATCCGGTAATCTGTACTGCATTTCACAAGTCATTGACTCTAAACTCCGGATTGTTAAATTTAAACAATTTTTAGACTTGTAAATACTTATTTTAAATATAGATTTACAAGGAGTTGAGAATTTTTTAAAAACAATTCTTGAAAGACAATTTGAGACATATTATAAATATGTTTGAAGAACCAACAGAAACATGAGCGTGGATTTTTTTAAATATTTTTTTAAGATCCATCCGGCCATTTTTGTTTTTTAATTTTCATAGCGTGGATTTTTCAAGGGCCATCAGAGACATATCCGTACATTTTTTAAAGGTGCCTTATCGTGGATTATGGATAATATTTTGAAGAACCAACCGAAACATTAGCGTGGATCTTTTTACATATTTTTCAATGGCCATCCGAATCATATGTGCGGATTTTTTATATGATTTTTTCAAAGGTCAGCAAAGCTATAAGCATGTATTTTTTAAAGGCTCATCATAGCCATAAACGTGGTTTTTTTAAAATATTTCTTCTAGGGACTTCGTAGCCCTAACCGTGGATATTTTAAAATTTTCTTTTAAGGACCGTCAGAGCCATGGGCGTGGATTTTTTAACCATCAGGAGCCATCAGAGCCCTAAGCGTCAATTTTTTTTTTAATTATTTTTTGAAGGACCCTACACAACTATGTTGTCAGGGTATTATAGCTTTGTGCAGCTCCAAAAGTTTGTTACGCTGCGAAATATTGGTCCTAGACCCACCTTTAAGTACCGATCGTCATACTTCGACTAGGTGAGTCGATCTAGACATGTGTTTCCTTCCGTCCGTCTGTCCATTATAATTTGTAAACACGATACAGGCCACATTTATGGACCAATCTTCCCGAATTTTTGCATGTAAAATGGGTTATGGCCAATGAAGACCCCTATTGTTTTGGGAAAAGATCGGTTAATATTTAGGAGATGAAATGGACCAAAAACTTAATTTTGGTCGTTTTTTCGTTTTGTAATTTTGGTCGCTCCTGAGGCGCAATTATGGCCCAAACAACGCGAATTTTTGCATGGAGAAGGGGATCGTGCCAAAGAATAAGCATGCCTGTTTTGATAAAGATCGGTCAATATATAGCGGGTCAAATTAACCCTGACTTTGGTGTGAAAAATGACCAAATTTGTATTCTATGGTGTATATATTTGACCCTGAAGGACCAAGACCCGAGAAGTTTATAGTGTGTTCAAGAGGAGTGGTTGACCTTTAAATTGATACCAATTATATGGTCGTATGTACTCAAATGTGGAAGTTACACTTAAATATTTACAGGTGCTTACGTATTCAGACATTATTTAGTAACCCAATAACATTATTTAGTAACAATAACCACACTAGAGGGCGAAAATATATCGCTGATCGCTTTGAAAATTTCCATGAGATTCCAGTTATGGTCAAGGACAACGCCTATAACTTTCGGTGATGATCAGATAATAATTTTGGGATGAAGTCGACCGAAAAATTAACTTTTTGTTTTTTTTTTACTCAATCTATAGGCCACAATTGAAAGCCCAACATCACAACATAACCCACGGTAAAGAGAATCTGGACAAGTACAGCCCTCGTCTGCAGAATATTGCTAATATTTTTTGACCTTTAGTCGGTTATCAAGAGGGAGCAAATAACGTAAAGTTAGATTTTCGTGGAAGTTGTGTAGGGTATTATATGGTCGGTCCCGACCGACTATACTGCTCCGCTCACTGGTTTAAAATTATGTTTATAAGGGTCATCAGAGCCATACACCTGGATTTTTGATAAATATTTTTAAGACCCCTCAGAGCCATATGCGTGGATTTTTATACCCTACGCAAAAATGTTGTGGGGGTATTATAGGTTTGTGTGACCCCAAGAGTTTGCAATGCCGCGAAATATTGTTCATATCCCATCATTTTACTATACTGATTGTCAAATCTCGTCTAGCAGAGTATTTCGTCTAGCTGAGTATCTCGTCTAGACATGTGTGTCCGTCCGTATTATAAATTGTCCATACGATATAGGTAAGAGTTATGGACCAAACTTCACAAAATTTTGTATGTAGGATGGGTTCTGGCCAAAGAAGACACCTATTGGTTTTTAGTAATGATCGGTTTATATTTAGGGGTGAAATGGTCCAACAACTTAATTTTTGTCTGTGTATCTGGACCCACTAGAGGCCACCATAAAGACCCGAACATGACGAAATTTTACACAGAGAAAGGGGTCTGATATGGAATAAGCATGTATGTTTTGATGAAGATTGTCAATATTTAGCGGGTCAAATGGTGTGTGAAAAATTATAAAATTTCTATTTCATGACATACATATTTACCACAGGACAGCATAGATTACATAAGTTGACAGTATATCCTAGAGGAGTGGTTGAACTTTAAATTGATACTGATTTTCTTGCTCTATCTATCTATTTGCATGTGGGGTTTACACGTTAATATTTATAGGGGTCTACATATACTGATATTGTTTAGTATTACCATTATCACACTAAAGGGCGGAAACTTAGCGCTGATTGCTAGGAAATTTTCCTGGAGTTTGTAGTTATGGTCAAAGACGACGCATGATGCTTAGATGATATTTACGGGTTGAGATGGACCGAATATCGGTTATCGGTTGATGTTGGGTCAAATGAACCGAGACTTGTGTCTGTTAAATACCAAATGTCGAATCTTATGGGAAGACGGGATTCGGAAAAGATGCCAGGGTAATAATGTGTTGTTATTGACCTCTAGTCGGCAAAGATTGTGCAAATATCGTAAAATATTACCAAGGCTCGGAATAAAGATCCGCAGAAAGTAAAAGTTTAGTGGTAGTTGTGTATGGTATCATATGGTCGGCTGTGTATGGTATCATATGGTCGGCCCCGTCATATGGTCGGCCCCGTCCGACCATCAGAGCCACTAAAAAATCCAAGGAAGCCCTAAGCGCGGATTTCTAAAAAAAAAAATATTTTTTTGTTTTTGCTTCAAAGCTATTATCGTGAATTTTTTATAAATAATTTTAAAATTTATACAACATACAAGGGTAATATTTTTAAAACGTTTTTTTTTCAAAGGGTTGATTTTAAATTTTATAAAAAAATATTTTTCATTGGCCAGTAGAAACATGATCCTGGATTTTTGTAAAAATACTTTTTCCAGGGCCACCAGAACCATTTAAAAATATTTATTGTCATCAGAGCCATACACGTGGATATTTTAAAAGGCGGATTGAATTTTTTAATAATATATCTTTTTTCAAATTCCATCAGAGCCATAAGTGTGTATTTTCAGAAAATTATTTTGGAGCCATAAACGTGGATTTTGTGAGGATACTTTTGTCTCATAATTTTTGGACCTAGCAGAATTTTCCATCCACATATCGTGAATTTTTATTTTCTTAGAGCATAAGAAATTTTTTGGCTGACATTTTTCCATATAAAGATCCCTATGAGCTTGGTATTTTGAATGTGGTAAGTGTAAGGCATAAAAAGTTCCGCCCCTGAGCATATACTTTTTAAGACTTTAATTAAGGACCACAATCATGTCTTTCTTGATTTTTTTAAAAGGGCCATCAGCTTGTATTTTTCAAGAAAACATTCACGAACCATCATTTCCGATTTTTGGACAATATGTACCCTCTCTATGATTTTTATAGTTTTGACAAACACTATATTTCAATTTAATATATTTTTTACTTTCTAAGAACTGACCTTCATATTTCTTCTCCTGCCAGGCAATCCTCTTAATAGCTTTGACAACAGATGCTTTAATGCTAAAAATATAAACTTTATTTGATTTATTGATTGCTTCTTAGACATGTGTCTTGGACCCTTAATAACATGTATCATCCCATCATCAATGTGTGGGCTGGTTAATAAAAACAATTTATGATCGGACATTTATTGCTGTCATAAAATTATTACAGTTTTTTGTTTGAGTTCGCTTGGCATCTATTACCATTTATAAAAACATATTTGCTTATCATAACAAATTTATTAAAATAAATTTATAACTACACGTACATACTCATACATATTCAAATTGATAAATACACATGTGGAGGGGAAATAAAATGAAGCAAAAACTATTGTTATGACCACCCTCAAACAAAAATCAACTACGTTATTCCAAAGACAGGCGTCTATTGATATGCCATTCATTCAATGTTTTGCAAGATAAATATTTGTTGTTATTATTTTTCGTTTATTTATTTTTATTTTTTGAAAATAAAAGTGAAGGTGAGATTTAGTTTATTTTTCATACAGATAATTATGAACATTCACACACTCGAACGAAAAAAAACTGACCTGATGACAACTACAAAACAATTGATAAGACCAATAGCAGCAACAACACAACGACAATTAAACCTGTTGAGACAGTGGGTATTTAAAATATTTTTACGTGTGCTGTGTGTCCACTATTTATAGAGCATTTTTATAGTTCGTTGTTGTTGTTGACTCGCTTGTTCGATCGTTTGTGTTGTTAGGTGAGCCTATGTGGGGCGTGCCCTAAAACTTATGAATTGAAAATATACCTTGCTTGTGTATTGGGATTTGTGAATGAAATGTGGGATATATGTTTCCGTGGTGTAGTGGTTATCACATCCGCCTAACACGCGGAAGGCCCCCGGTTCAATCCCGGGCGGAAACAGATGATTTATTTTTTTGTAATTCTATAATTTAGTGGAATATACATATTTAAATAAAAAAATGTTTAATGTAAATGAAAACAGTTTATGGCTGATATTTAAAAAGGTTATTACTAAATCCGCTCTATTTTATAATGGTCCCAAAAAATAATATTTAAAAAAAAATCACGCTTTAAGCAGGCCTTGAGTGTTTTTTTAATTCAAAAAATTAAAACTTTAAGGTTATGATTGACCCTTATGTTAGGTCATTGAAAGACATTTTTAAAGGACCGAAGGTAATGGAAATATCAAAAATTTTTAGGTCATTAACAAATATTTCTAAAAAAATATTTTTATTTCCCGTAAGAAATTTGCTCAGGAAAAAACTTAGGCTAAGGTAAGGACGATAAAAAATATTTTAAAAACGTCCAGGCATACTTATAATTAATTAAAAAAAAAATGGGTTTGAAAAACAGTGTTTTATGGGGCATTAAAAAACCAGTAAGGAAAGTAGTAAAGTCCGACTGGGCCGACTATATGATACCCTTCACCACTTTGGGTATATTTTACATATGTATCCTTACAATTGTATGTCAATGTTCCCTCGAGGGAACATGCTCATGTATTTCTGCAACCTATGATAAATTTAATTTCATTTGGGCAGAATTAGAATTGTCTGCGTACCATGGGACAAATTTATGGAAAAGGATTTATAGCAAAATTTTTACACGCCATTCGGTATGCCGCACTGTTAAAAATTTAATTTCAATCAGGCACCCGTTCGAAATATATATGGAAGCTATGGCTACATCTGCACCAATTTCAACAAATCGCAATAACGTCATTCAAGTCTCAATTTGATACGTTAGTGCACCATTTACGTAAAATCGGACGAAAATATACATGGGAGCTATATCTAAATCTGAACGGAGGTTCACGAAACTTAGCACACATCATTCTAGACTCAATTTAGTACGTTATGCCAAATTTGAAAATCGAAGAATATATAAGGTATTTGGTGCACCATTTACCTTAAATCGGACTAAAATATATATGAGAGCTATTTCTAAATCTGAACCGATTTTCACGAAACTTTGCACACATCATTCTGGGCTTAATTCAGTACGCTGTTCGAAATTTTGTGCAAATCTAAAGATATATACCTTAAATCGGACGTAAATATATATGGGAGATATATCTAAATCTGAACCGATTTTTCTCAATATCAATACCACGCTTCTACTGAGCCCTGAAAAAAATATTTTAAAAAATTCTACAGAGACTTTATTAAAAAAATCCACGCTTGTGCTGAGTCTTGAAAAAATATTCACAATTCTACTGAGCTTTTAAAATACAGTTTTGAAAAAGCCAAGCCTATGTTAAATTATCGAAATACAAGTTTCAACACATCCATTGCTGATCATTAAAAAAATAAACAAGTAAAAAAGCGTTAAGTTCGGCCGGGCCGAAGTTTGGATACCATCCACCATAGTTATACTGACAGATACATGCAATGAAAATATCGGGAACATACCAAATAATAATTCTCCAAAGCGATTTATGTAAACCATTATGTACACCAAATACAAACTTCAGCAATTTTTAATGGGGATTTTTCCTAATATGAGGTTATGCCTAAAGGGGGACCAATATTGATTACATAGTGTAGGAAATAGTGAATATTTGAGGATATCATTATATGAGGGCTATGGCTTATTAATGACCGGTATATGCCAATTTTGAACCCAATATTTTAATTTTTTATCTCAATTCTTTCCTTCAGGAGGCATCACAATATTGAGGAGATGCCTAAATGTCTGCCTATCTATTTCATTATCGTCATGTTTGAGTTTTTTTGATCACAATATCTTTAGAAGGCGGAATGCTTACATCAGATGTCTAAATAGTCTTTATAGGGTAAAAATTGATTATTCCCCGTAACGACTACCCAACCGCAACCCACGGAACAAATCAGATAACTATTTTAATATAATGGGGACTACCCCGTAAAAAAGGGGTGAATATTAATGATTTTTGTAGGGAGATTTGTTACCATATACGACTACAAAATACAAAATTTCAGCGAATTCGGTTAAAAAACGCGCTCAAGAACCTCAAAATATCGAAAATTTGGGGGTACCTTTATATGGGGACTACCTGAAAAATTGGCCTATATTTATATTTTTTTGTGGAGAGATTTGTTACCCAATAAGAACTCAAATTACTAAATTACAGCCAATTCGGTAAAAAAAAAATCCGGTCAAAACCCCCCAAAAACTGGAAATTGGGAGCTACCAGAAAATGTGGACCTATATTTATAATTTTTAGTGGGAAAATTTGGTACCCAATAAGAACCCAAAGTACCTTTTTTGAGCGAATTCGCTTGAAAACCGCGCTCAAGAACCCTAAAATACCGAAAATTGGGGGGTACCCTTATATGGGGGCTACCCGAAAAAAATTACCTATATTTATAATTTTTAGTATAGATATTTGCAACCCAATAAGAACTCAAAGTACCGAATTTCGGCGAATTCGGTCTAAAAATGCGATCTAACCCCCCAAAATACCGCAAAATTGGGGGTACCCTTATATTGGGGCTATCAGAAAATATGGACCCATATTTATAATTTTGAGTGGACAGATTTGCTACTCAATAAGAACTTAATGTACCAAATTTCAGCGAATTGAGTTGAAAAACACGCTCAAGAACCTCAAAATACCGAAAATTGGGGGGAACCCTTATATGGGAGCTATGCCTAAACGTTAACCGATAAAGCCCATCAACTTGACCTGTCTGCAGACAAAAGACGACTCTATTCAAAATTTTGGCGATCTATCTCTATTCGTTTAGACGCTAGAGTGATTACAACAGAGAGACGGACAGACAGACGGACATGGCTATATCGTCTTAGAATTTTACGCTGATCAATAGTATATATACTTTATAGGGACGGAAATGATTATTTCGATGAGTTACAAACGGAAAAACAGAATTAATATACCCTCCATACTGAGAATGAACACATTTGTATGGGAATTGGAAAAGCTGTTTTTAATATTTTTAAGGAATCCCTTTATATATTTTTCCTTGTAACTGGACCTTGAATATAAAAATTCATTCATTTATTTATTTTTATTTTTTATTACTTTCCTTAAAATGCTAAGCTACACTCAACCTAATTCAATAAATTGCATGTTAATGGAAATTTCGGAAATTTATTATCCCAAAAATAGACGGTGTCAATAAATTTTTGGCAAACAAAAACACTATATTGTTTGTGATATTTTGTTTATATACAATACACCATATTCGTATGTACATATGTGTTTCTTTAATATATATTGTTCTTTTAAGAACTTCATGTATATACAATAATGGATGTCCTGTTCGTATGTGTTTTTGACAAGCTTAGCAGTGAATGGAATCTTCTTTCAATTTTTTGCAAACAAACAATAAAATGTTGTCATAACAACAACAACAGCAACAACAATGATAAGAGCCATTCTAATGCTAAAAAGTGCGTCATACATTACGCTTAAGAACGGCGTCATTTATTGACATATCAACATCATCATCCTCCTCGACCTCACCTTTTGATGTTTGAGTTGGTTGTTGTTTGGTCATAAAACTTGTTAGCTATAGGTATGCTACACTACTCATTGTCAGGATATTAGGCATTTCAAGTTTAGCTATGAAAAATTCGAATAGTGCCAACACATCGGCACTATTCGAATTTTATCCCTAAGTCCACAGATAGGGAGCTCTACATTACTCCTTTTCGTTTTTTATAGTTTTTTTTCTGCTCATAAAATGTCCTTATCTGAAAAACCGACAAAATTATCTAACGTTTTTCAAGTCCTACAATTGCTACGTTCCTGAATTCCTTAAAAAGAGGTTTCACATAGTCGTTTTTGGCCATAGAAACTATTTCTTATTTATATTTTCTTTTGTCTTCTATGTGCTTCCTTTTGTCAACGAAGTGTTGCCGTGTTTTGTTGCTATTGTTGTTTTATTTTTTATCCTCCTCTTGGACTTTGGACAAATATTTTATTCTCCTGTCATGTTTAAAATTCAATTTTGCTTTGATTATCGTTTGTTTTCTTTTTTTGTTTTTGTTAGTTTTTAAGGATTGAATTGGCGCGCCATTATCCTTTTTCTTGTTGTCCAATGAATGAACGAAGTTTAGCTTTCGATGGCGCCATGTGTCCTTAAACCCCAACAAAAATTTCCCTTTTCATCATCAATTCAATTTCTCTTTGTTTTTCTTGCGGGAGTTTTCACTTTCAATCCGATGCAGAGCATTTAAGAAGTTGGTCAGTCAAATGGATGGTTGTTTTGGTTGCCTTGAAAGGTTAGAAGTTGGTTTTAGGTGGGTGGCTGCAAATTTGTGTTGTTGCTGGCTACTCTTTTAATTTGAGTTTTTGTAAGTTTTAAAGTATTTTACTGCAATACGTTTATCTTGGCCAATTAGTTTTGTTTTACTAACTATTCTAAGGAGTCTTCTTAATTAATTAAGAATTTTTATTTTTGTTTTGACCAGCAAGAAACTGTTGGGTTTTGGTGACAGATTGTTGCGATGGTAATTTAGTTTAATTACCTTTTCTAAACAGTTTTGTTAATTAAAAACAGTTTATAAGTGCTATTGAGTGGAATGAGAGAATTTTGAAGAATATGCAGTTCTCTTTGATGGATATTTAGGAATATATTTTCTGAAATGTATGATAAATGAAAGTAATGAAATGTCGAAGTGGCGCCTTGAAAAGAATATTTTTAAACAATCCACGCTTATACTGAACCTGAAAAAAAAACAAAATTCAAGCGCCGACAAAAAACTAGAATACATATTTTTTTCTTCTACTGGGTCCGGAAAAATTCACACTTCTTCTGAGACAACAAAATATATATTATGGTCCTTAAAAATGTATTTTAAATAGTTCAGATTTCTTATGGGTCTAGGAAAAAACATTTGTTAACCAGTAAAGAAAGTTCAAAAGTCGGACGTGACCGACTATAGATACCCTTCACCACTTTGTGTACATACAAGAGAGTTAATATATACAATATCCTGTAGATATAAAAGACATAGTATCTTTTTAGGGCCATTGACATGGAATCGGGCGAAACTTTGCTCAATCGGACAAATATTGGGAGCTTGGTGTATCATTTATGTGTATACATAAGTATGGACCTGAATCAATGCGCTTTGCAAAAATTTGTCCCAATCGGACAAATATTAGTTTACATAAAATCGGACAAAAATATATATGGGAGCTATATCTAATTCTGAATCGATTCCAATGTCAAAAGGGTTCGTCCTTGGGTCAAATAAGTGAACTGTGCCAAATTTCATCCAAATCGGATCGTAAATGTGACCTGTACTTTGTTCACAAAAATACATTGACGGACAGATGGACATGCATAAATCGACTCAGAAAGTGATTCTATGCATATTATCAAAAAGAACTATGGGTTTATCTTGATTCCTTTTGCCTGTTACGAACATATGCACAAAGACATAATACCCTGTACCACAGTGTGGTGAATGGTACAAAAACCCACATTTTTGCAAATGTCACGCTTATTATGAACCTAAACAAAATTTTAAAGTCTATCCACTCTTATAATTAGCCTTTAAAAGTGTTTCTTATAAAACATGGATCTTGAAAACAGTTATTTACAATCCCAAGTTATGAGAGGCATCGGAAATATATCTCTAAAAATTCACAATCGTTATGGACCTTAAAAAATATTTTTAAACGAGTAGAAAGGCGGTACTCTCCACCATAGGTATACTGATGAAAATATACGGAACGTAGCTCAAATTTGAACCTTTTTTTACATCATAAAATCTTCCTTTATGAGGGCTACGCCTAAATGCGGCCCGATGTATTTCACTCCCGAACCAGACGTTCTAGACTTTTATCTCGATATCCTCCGAAGGTAGAATAATTACAATAGATGTCTAAATCGCTTAAATCGTCTTAGAATTCCATACTTTCGAGTACAGAATATCCACCCTACTATGGTGGAATATGACTATATGGGTATAAACCCAAAACGCGGAACAAATCAGACAACTATTTTAATATAAAAAGTGGGGTTATATGGGAAACTACCCATAAAAGGGACCAAATATTAATAATTTTTGGGAGGCAGATTTGTTACCATATATGAATAGAAAATACCAAATTACAGAGAATTCGGTTGAAACAAAAACGTTCAAGAACCCCAAAATACCGATAATTGGGTGTTACCATCATATGGGGGCTACCCGAAAAAAATTGACTTATATTTATAATTTTCAGTGGAGAGATTTGCTACCCAGTAAGAACTCAAAGAAATAAATTACAGGGAATTCGGCGGAAAAGTGCGATGAAAACTTCCAAAACCCCGAAAATTTGGGTATATGGGGGCTACCAGAAATAGTGGACCTATATTTAAAATTTTTAGTAAAGAAATTTGGTACCCAATAAGAACACAACGAATTCGGGTAAAAAACGAGCTCAAGAGCCCCAAAATATCGAAAATTGGGGATTACCCTCATATGGGAGCAATGATCCGTGGACCGATATAACATATTTTCGAACTTGATCTGCCTGGAGACAAAAGACAAATCTATGCAAAATTTCGGCAATCTATCTCAATTGGTTTAATGGGTAGAGTGTTTACAACAGACAGAAGACAGATATACATGTTTAAATCGTCAAAATTAATATGCCCACCATCCATAGTTTGGTGGGAGGATATAAAAATCCGCGCTCTTTATAAATATTGAAAAAAAAAACTATTTTTGAAATATTAACGCTTATGCTTTACAAAAGCACTTAAATAAACACCTAACGATAATTAAGATTTTTTTAACTACATGCCTATGAAATAGGTCTTGAGGTCATTAAAAATATTTTTAAAAATCCACGATCACAACGGGCCTTGAAAATCATATTTTTAAAAACCACACCTCAACTTTTAAACTATTTTTTTAAATCCACTTTTATTATTATAAAAAAATATTTCCACGCTTATATCTGGTCTGCGAAAAAAAAAACTTTACAAATATTCACGTCTATGTTTGGCCAATGAATTAATATTTTCAAATCCCAACGGCAATGTGATGGGCCTTGAACGAACGCTTATGATGGACCCTGAGGAAATATTTTTAAAAAAAGGTATCGCTTTTTATGGATCTTCAAAAAATATATGTTTAGAAACTCCAAGCTTAAATTGACCTTGAAATTTATTTTCGAGAATGTCCATGCCAATGGACTTTAAAAAATGTATTTAAAATGTTTATATATACCTTGAAAACATATTTATCTTTACATTCATATCCATAAAGCTTATCTTTATTTTGACTTTCACCAGGGACATATGGACGAAGGAGTTTTCAGATCTACCCAAATTGTAAATTATTGCATTCAAGACCAATTTTTACATTGGCGCGCTTCGACATATCAACAATTCATTAGAGACCTACAAGGTTGAATCCTTTTTGTCACCACTACTCAGTGATGTCAAGCTTTTCGAACCATTAAGTTGAATGGACTTTTCTATTATAAGGTAGTGTTTAAAATAACATTTTAGAATTTAAAATTAAATAAAAATATCCCCATTCAATGAACTAATAAAATAAAGCTGACATAACTCCCGGTCCATCAATGACTTAAAACATCATAGCGTTTCAATTAAACGCAATTTTCAAAAATGCCGTTTATAAATCCCTTCCACATGCTGTGGAACCATCACTGAAACTCCACATATTGCAAAATACCTCACAACAACTACTTCCAGAGTTAATACGTTAAATTAACTTTTATTGTTTGATGGTTTATTTGATCACTACATGCATGCCTTCCCTTACTAGCAATTTCGCTCCCTTATCCTCCTCCCCGCCCATGACAAAAATAAAATTGTTGTTACAACCCACATAAGTTGTATCTAATAAATTCTTTAGGATTTTCTCGAGTGTGTGTGTGCGTTTGTGTGTGAACGTGACACTATCTTTTTTTAGATCTTTACAACAGCACAAAAATCTCTAATGTGGGAGAGGAGAAAAGCAAACTTTGCCACTATAAAAATATGCTACTGAATAAATTTGCCGTTTTTCCCGACTTCCAGCAGCTTGTGAAGCTGTAGCTGTTTGTTGTAAAAATATTTACTTCTGCTACAGTGTTATTATCTTAAATTTGTCGATATAACAGACAAGCGGACGGACGAACAGACATTGACACAGTCTTCTTTTTGGATGAAGTTTTGCCTTGCTCTGCAGAACCTTTTTTGTAGTTTGTTTAAAAAAAGAAGGAAAGATCTCTCCATTATCTTCAAGTTCAAAGTTGGCAAATTTACGCAATCAATTTCTAAGCACTGATGTGTGGAGTAGCAAATTTGTGTTTGTTTTTCTTGCATGCAGATAAGGGAGGCGGATGCACATTGGGTAGGGGAAATGTAAAGAAATGTAAGAGCTCTTTGGGTCCTTGAAAATTATTCCACGCTTGGAGCTCTTGGTGTCCTTGAAAAATATTCTTCAAAAATTCCACGCCTAGAGCTCTTTGGGTCCTTGAAAATTATTCCACGCTTGGAGCTCTTGGTGTCCTTGAAAAATATTCTTCAAAAATTCCACGCCTAGAGCTCTTTGGGTCCTTGAAAATTATTCCACGCTTGGAGCTCTTGGTGTCCTTGAAAAATATTCTTCAAAAAATCCACGCCTAGAGCTCTTTGGGTCCTTGAAAATTATTCCACGCTTGGAGTTCTTGGTGTCCTTGAAAAATATTCTTCACAAAATCCACGCCTAGAGCTCTTGGTGACCTTGAAAAATATTCTTCACAAAATCCACGCCTAGAGCTCTTTGGATCCTTGAAAATTATTCCACGCTTGGAGCTCTTGGTGTCTTTGAAAAATATTCTTTAAAAAATCCACGCTTAGAGCTCTTGGTGTCCTTGAAAAATATTCTTTAAAAAATCCACGCTTAGAGCTCTTTGGATCCTTGAAAAATATTCTTTAAAAAATCCACGCTTAGAGCTCTTTGGGTCCTTGAAAAAAAATTCTTTAAAAAATCCACGCTTAGAGCTCTTTGGGTCCTTGAAAAATATTCTTTAAAAAATCCACGCTTAGAGCTCTTTGGGTCCTTGAAAAATATTCTTTAAAAAATCCACGCTTAGAGCTCTTTGGGTCCTTGAAAAATATTCTTTAAAAAATCCACGCTTAGAGCTCTTTGGGTCCTTGAAAAATATTCTTTAAAAAATCCACGCTTAGAGCTCTTTGGGTCCTTGAAAAATATTCTTTAAAAAATCCACGCTTAGAGCTCTTTGGGTCCTTGAAAAATATTCTTTAAAAAATCCACGCTTAGAGCTCTTTGGGTCCTTGAAAAATATTCTTTAAAAAATCCACGCTTAGAGCTCTTTGGGTCCTTGAAAAATATTCTTTAAAATATCCACGCTTAGAGCTCTTTGGTCCTTGAAAAATATTCTTTAAAAAATCCACGCTTAGAGCTCTTTGGGTCCTTGAAAAATATTCTTTAAAAAATCCACGCTTAGAGCCCTTTGGATCCTATAATAAATATTCTTTAAAAATCCACGGTTATAACTCGGATAGTCCTTTAAAAAATATTCTTTAAAAATCCATGATATCCATAAATCCAAGATATTATTTAAGAAATCCACGCGTATAGCATGGATAGTCCTTCCGAAAATTGCCTAGAAAAATCCTCGCTTATTTCTCTGATAGACCTTCTAAAAATTTCGTATCCAAACCCCTGTTCATCACATTTACATGTGACTGATTAGCTAACCAACAATCTATTTGTATCTCCTCTACCATAGTCATCCCCACTAAAACTTCTATCCACGTTGACTTTGCTCGAGGTTATAAGCAGACAAATCTGGACGATGGAGTTTTAAAATCCACACATATTGTGGATTATTGCATGCGTGGCCAATATTTACACCCGCATGCTTCCCGCATATCCACATCCACACTACTTCGTTAGACAAGCGACAAGATTTAATCCATTTTAGATGCCATCCACAGCTCACTCAGTGATTCCGAGCTTGTAGTTATGGTCGTAGTTGAGGTCATCTTCGTCTTCTTGTAATAGAATTTTGTTGTTAGTTTTATGTTATGCATGTTTCTTGGATGACTTCTTTGTTTTTGTTGTTTGCAAAACGAAACGTGCCATGAATAGTTAATTTAAAGTTTATTTTAATATCGGGCAAATTCATGAGCAATTTCAACAATTTTTATTAGCCACAGCTCAAATATACAAAAAAATAATAATAACACCACATATAAAACGAAACATCTTACAAGGGTACTCCGCATCAATGAATGCCAAGATTCTTCTGTGGTATAATTAAAAAAGCGTGCAAATTGCCAAAGTCCACTTAATCACTCCTCCTCCTCTTTCCTACATAAGTCTCTAGTCATGATCTGATTGTGAAAACGTATGTGTGTGTGCTTTTTTGCACAATTCAAGTTCCTCTTGATGAATGCCAATGAGGGCAGGCTTTTAAAATCATTCCGTCACAATATACCATCATAAATGCTTAAGTATCATATTTTTGTTATTTTATTGGCTTAATTTGCCGCACATCCACTTGGACACAGCTTCCGATCGTAAAATGATGATATCATGGTCAATTTTAAAATATTAACATTATTGTAGTGTGGTGGGTTTTTGGGAGGGTAAGACACACAAATTATTGATTTTTTTAATAATTTTTTTCAAGGATTATCAGATCCGCTAGTGTGGATTTTCAAATTGATTTTTGCAAGGCCCTTAAGAGCCATAAGCGTGGATTTTTTTAAATAGACCATCAGAGTCATTAATGTGGATTTTTTAAATATATTTATCCAAGGGTTATCAGAGCCATAAATGTGGATTTTTCAAAATATATTTGTGCAGAGATTATCAGAGGATTACCAGAGTCATAAGCGTGGATCTTTTAAATATATTTTTCCAAGGATTATCAGAGACAAAAGCGTGAATTTTTAAATATAGTTTTTTTAATGGATTTTTATGGAACGTGGATTTTTAAAATAAATTTTTCATGGACCATCAGAGCACTAAGCGTGGATTTTTTTTTTAAATAGATTTTTGCATGGACCATCAGATCACTAAGCGTGGATTTTTTAAACAGATTTTTGCATGGACCATCAGAGCACTAAGCGTGGATTTTTTTAAACAGATTTTTGTATGGACCATCAGAGCACTAAGCGTGGATTTTTTTTAAATAGATTTTTGCATGGACCATCAGAGCACTAAGCGTGGATTTTTTTAAACAGTTTTTTGCTTGGACCATCAGAGCACTAAGCGTGGATTTTTTTTAAATAGATTTTTGCATGGACCATCAGCTTCGAGGTAGTGAACGAAGCTCAGATTTGAAATCCGTAGAAGAATAATGTTGGCCAACAGATGCTACTATGGTCTGAGTAAGCAACTCAAAAGCAAGGCCACCTGTCGCCAAACCAAACTCACACTCTACTTTCGCAAGCAGATGAGGCAGCTCTGGGAGTGTTTGAGAGAAACATTCTCCGAAAGATCTATGGCCGATCTGCGTCGACAGTGAATATCGTCGTCGAATGAACCATGAGCTATACCATCTATTCTCGGACATCGACATAGTCAGATAAGGGATGGGGTTTGCCAAAGCACAATAGACATATAAAAGTGAGCAAACGTATTATTCACGCAGAAGGGGAAGGTCACGAATTCGATGGAAAGATCAAGTGAAAGACAACATTTCGGAAAAGGGTCTTTCAAATTGGAAGAATTGCTCACAAGACCGACGCGCTCGGCTTATGAAACAAATTTTCTGTCACAAGCCAGCTAAGTAAGTACGTTTCCAAGTACCATCAGAGCTATAAGCGTGGATTTTTTAAATATATTTGTTCAAGGACCATCAAAACCATAAACGTAGATTTTCTCAATAAATTTTTGCAAGGATTATCAGAACCAAAAGAATAGATTTTTATACACTACACAACTATATTGTCAGGGGTCAGCCCCAAGAGCCTTGGGGTCAGCCCCAAGAGTTTGTAAAGCCGCGAAATATTGGTTCTAGATCCCTCTTTAAGTATGCCGATCGTCATATCTATACTAGCTGAGTCAATATAGACATTCGTCATCGTCCGGCTGTCCGTCTGTCCATTATAATTTATAGAAACTATACAGGCCACAGTTATGGACCAATCGTCACGATATATGACATGTAGGACGGGTCTGGCCAAAGAATACCCTTTTTCTGGTCGCTCTGGAGACCAAAATGATGACCCGAACATAACGAAATTTTATACCTATGTGTTATGATATTGTTTAGTATTACTATTACCCCACTAGAGGGTGGAAATGTCGCGCTGAGCGCTTTGAAATGTTACTTGAATTTCCAGTTATGGTCAAGGACGGCAGAACATCACATATTTTAGACGGTGAAGTAAATCTTACCAAATACTTAGAATATCTGTTTAGATGATGATCGGTCAATATTCCGGGGGGTCAAATCAACCAAAACCTAAAGTGATCAAAATGTTTATTTCATGGTCAAATTATTCACCTCGGGAAAACAAGATTTGGGAAATACGCCAAGGTTGGAAGGTGGAACTGTAGACCTATAATCGGTCAAAAGGGCGCAAACTTCGCGAAATATTGCACAGGCTCAGAATATAGAGCCACAGAAAGTTAGATTTTCATGGTAGTTGTGTAGGGTATCATATGGTCGGTCCCGTCAAAATATATTGCTCGGCTCCCTGATTTTTAATATATTTGTAAAGGATTATCAAAGCCATAAGGACTATCGTGAATATTTTTCAGAAGCTATCATCATGTGGATGATACTGAATTTTATGAAAATCCTTTCAGTCTTGGATTTTTAGACGTGATCAGGCTTCTGCGAAGTTTCAATGTAGATGTTCTTGGAGGGTAATGAAAATCTTTGCTAAAAATTCGCAACACAGGCTTTCTTTTTTTAGCCCAAATACTACCCTTTATGGTATGTTGATGGTTATAGGATCATTTTCCAATTAAAGTGGCTATAATGAGGCAATCCAAGGTTAACCAATTATTCTTCACGGAAAATGTACAGAATAGGCACATGATTTGACAAAAGTCCAAAATAAAGGTCCTCTACTATTATAGAATTTTGAAGGATTTATCTGATAATTCCCACCAAAGTGGCAATATGTTGCCATTCCGGGTTCTTCGAATTTGAAAAACAATTATGCATACCAAAATACAGGTAAATATTTGGACATAGCTTCGATATTAAGATCTTTACAAATTTTAAATATTGAGCCTTGGTATTTTAGGTATTTTTATAGTCCAAGACGCTCAATCTAACCAAAGTAGCGGCAATTTGGTTTTGGTATTTGGTCATTTTCGAAATTTTTATGGTTTCATACAACTTGGCCAACATTAATGTCTGTATTGGGTATTTCGTTCCATAAAATGACCTCCTGACAAATAACATCAATACCTCCTAGGTCATAGTCCCCTCATATGTGTTCCGATAGAGGTATTTTGGATGCCCTCGTGTAATTTGTTTTCTCCCCATTATAACCCAATATTATTCATCTTCTGACAACATCAAGGTCCACTACCAGCAGGGATGGTCCGTGTGACGAATTTTTAGGTTTTCGACTGTCAAAAAGGTGTAAACGTCGAAAACGTCATATACCTGTATAAAATGTAATAAATGTAGTAAACGTCATTTATTTCAATATTATCACCATATACAGTTATTTTCAAGAATATATATTATTTTTACATATATCTATCTATTCCTTACTAGAACTTATAAAAATTGCTAACCTTTTCTGAGAAGAAATTTTTGAAATTTTATATGGATTTGAGTAAATCATACGTAATTTCCAAATTTATTAATTGAAATAGCTGTTTTGTCAAAAACCTAATGGTTTTGGGTAGGTTTCCGACGTTTCTGACGTATGTATTATACGTCGGAAATGTATGTCATTTACGTCACTGTTTCTGACAGACCATCTCTGACTACCAGTCCTACTAATATTAAATTGATTTCAACAAAAATCAATTACCTGTTTCCGCCCGGGATTGAACCGGGGGCCTTCCGCGTGTTAGGCGGATGTGATAACCACTACACCACGGAAACCACACCTGTCATGTCCAAATGCATGAAAGTCCCTTTGTCTGATAGTGCCTCATATAACCACTAACATTATTCGAAATTTCAAATTTACACAAACTTATTTCCATTTGTTTCCGCTTGTAATTACGAAACTTAGACACATTTGGTCCTTGGCAAAGTTTCAAAATTTTAATTTGAAATGAAAATAGACAAATAAACTTAATTCAAAGAATTGCAATAATAACAAATAGAAAATTTATTTCTACATATCCTTTACAGCACCCTCCCAAACATCTTCCATGGGCTATAGAATTGTAAAAACTATTCAGTTTTTTTGTTGCAATAACTTTTCAATGCGGCGGAATAGAAGAATGCAGCGAATACAAACGGATTAAAAGTAATCAGTTTGGCATTTTTGCATGACGATGTAATTTTGCATGAAAATGATTTTGATTTTGATTCCGAAATGCAAACAAAACCGAAATGATAAAGATAAAGTTTTGTGGCAGTTTTGCCAAAACAATAATGGATGATGAGGATGATGATGATACCGACAACTGGAAACTGCAGTCGTACAACTAAATACCAAAGGATTAAAATATATTGTTTGGAAAAATAGTTGATAGTTGTTGTTTTACACAATGAAGTTTGTTGGTTTTTCATATCAATTCAAATTGATTTGTTTTACAAATACAATATTAGTTCAAGGAAGTTGAGAGTTAGGATGGGCTCTCAGGAAAATAGAAGCAGTAACAGCACTACATATTTCGGTACCCCTTTTGCCTCTGAGCGATTATAGTGAGTATTCAAATGTTTTCTTCCCTTGATCCCATTTTTAGAGATATTTAATTTTAAAATTTGTTAAACCTAACTTGAAAGCGTTATCATCCTTCTCCTGATCAACCTGAAGATGTTTAAATTTCTTGTATTTTAAAATCACCTTTAAAAACATTTAATAAACGATTCAATGCCTTCGTCATTATGGTTGTTTGGATTGCTGCCTTGTGAGGCATAAATCCCTGTTGGAAAATGCCAACATAATTTAACCGCTATCAACACCATTGAGCCAGACAGCATCGATGTGAGCGACTGTGTGTTTGTGCATAAGTTACGAGCCAGCACTAACTACGTTGAATCATGTGCATACCACTTACTGACATGCAGTCTGACAAGCTGGTTGGTTGGCAGGCTGACTCTTTGCCTGGCTGCTTGACTACCTCTATGTATACACCTAGCTGGCAAACATCAATGCCAAGGATACGATACTCATACATATTTCAAAGTCTCTCAGTTTCACAAAAGCCAAACATTGACAGGGATTTTTGTGCTAAAAATTCTTAGCAAAACAGGCTGGTTGGCTGGCAGCAACATGCAAACAGAATTCTTAATGAATTCTCATTCAGGGTTCCCATTGGTGTTACTATCACTATTCTAACACCAAGGCTAGGTTTCATACAACATAAGGTAAATTGAAAAGTCATTTGTCGAACATGTCTGGGTGTTTGCTAACCACTAGCATAACTCAATCATTTAACGTCTTAAGGAAATCTAGCAGACACTTTAAAGTTAAAAATAATAATTTCGTTTTTTTTTTCATGAAACTATTAATAAAAGATATTGCTAAATGTTTCCGCCCGGGATTGAACCGGGGGCCTTCCGCGTGTTAGGCGGATGTGATAACCACTACACCACGGAAACTGTATTATCTACTCCGAGGCTGCCTAAATGGATTAAAATATAATAAATCTCAATTTGAAATCATTAACCCTTTCATCGAATATACGACATTTAAATGTATTGCCATTTTTCGGTTATCCTATGTACTGTTACAATTGATGTTTTTGTTTTTGCTGAAAGACAGACGAAACTGTCCGAGGGTTAAAATAAAAATTGTTATTTTTTCTAAACTCTGTGCCTTTATATGATCTTAAATACAAAATTTTAAATTTTTTTGCAAAAATTGTTTTTCCAATTGTTTATGATTTTAGGGCGGATTACTATAAAAAGTGAACCGATACTTTTCGATTTGAAACGTGATTAGGATGTTCAGAGCTTGGACCAAAAACCAAGAAATAATGGACCAAACCCAATAAATAATGGAGCAAACCGATTATTCCCATGAAATGTTAATTTGGTAATTTATTCAATCGCTTTCTATGATATACAACCCAAATTAACGGGTTCCCAAAGGTTAATTGAATTTAAATATTAGGAGTTAAAAAAGTTAATTTTAACTGTTTCCGCCCGGGATTGAACCGGGGGCCTTCCGCGTGTTAGGCGGATGTGATAACCACTACACCACGGAAACACGTGATTATCGACACGATCCAAAAAATAACGGTTATTATGAACGACATTACCACTTGTTCTCGTATTGAAGTGGGCAGGCAATGGGTCAGCGAGATATTCAATATAAGAAAAGTCGAATGCACAGAAAATGGATGAATATGAGTAGAACTCATGTCATCAACTGAATTAACTTGGTGGGTAATGTGGACCTTCAAGTTAAGAAGCAGATTGTGGATTCTCTGTGATAAATTTCAATTTATTTCAATCTTGGGTAACAATGAATATGGGGTAGCTCCATCATCCAATGAAACAACTGTAATTTCGCATATCAAGTTTTCAGAGAGTAGAATACCTCATTGCAGAAATGTTTTTAAAATGTCCACTTTAGACGCATAGGCCACATTACACGAAGTTCCCCCATTGCTTCAACAGAATGAAACCTAATAAAATTTAAAATATGTCAATAACAATGGCTCATCAAATATTTCATCAAAAATTAAATTAACGTTTTGATATTTGATTTGCTCAAATACATATGATTTCAAATAGTATGTATCTCTTACAAATCTAACAATATTGTACAGAGCTATGATTAACGTATGACGAATCGGTCCCCAGATGTAATGTGAATTTATTTCTAGGTGTAGTCGCACATGATCCTAAATCAACTAATGTTTTTTTTGTTCATATGCGACAAGAACATTTAATAATTTTGAAGCTTATTCATTGGGGTTACTTCGATTTCCCCGATACATCGATACAACCGTTTCCGTGGTGTAGTGGTTATCACATCCGCCTAACACGCGGAAGGCCCCCGGTTCAATCCCGGGCGGAAACAGATCCACATATTTTTAATATCCTTTATATTAGTAGTAAAGCATATAATATTCGATTTTATATACAGCAAAATAAAGTGTTGTGTAAGGCAATTGATTTTTATCATAACGTGAACCGCCCTGCATTGGTAATTTAATATGATATCCTTGCGAATATTAATTATCCTTTGAAATTTATATGTATACCGCCGTTCACGTTATATTTCAAGTTAATAAAATAATTGTAACTGTTTCCGCCCGGGATTGAACCGGGGGCCTTCCGCGTGTTAGGCGGATGTGATAACCACTACACCACGGAAACTGTTTTATCTACTTTTGTCAAATATAAAAGAAATATGGCGGAAAAGAAATTTAAAATATATTAAAGTGGGTCAATATTTATGAAAGGGAGTTGTTACCCTGTAGGAAATGTCTATAAAATTTTTTATTTTTGTAATTTTTGGTTTTTTATAAATTTTAACTAATATGTACAAATGCAACCTTTACATTGAATATACATAGGACATACTTCAGAAGTAAGTCATAACCATGTTTTATTGCTGTTAACATACACCAAGTCATTATTCTTATTACATGATATGTAGAACAAGATTGCCATATAAAAATAACTTGTTGATATGTCACCAAAATTTTACAAAAGAGATTTTAACACTCCATATTTCCTTAAAAGGGTATTTACAAATAATTTTTTGCATTAGATAATAAATCGTTTATCAATTCCTTTTTACAAATACATACCAATTTACAGAAAACACTTATAGGGTTATGCGCACCAGCCGAACGGACATTTGCAAATCGACACCAAATTCCCTGAAACGGATTTGGTCCAAAGGAACATGGTGTAAAAACTCTATATTTTGATGGGTCACATTTTTTCCACATAAAAGTGTATATAACCTCATTAGCTATAAGGCTGAAAGTTTTCAATTCAATTTTTCAATTTTTCTGGAAAATAATTAGACTGTTATGTCTTATTCCAAAAAATCCTCAAAATATCAATTTTGACTGTTTCCGCCCGGGATTGAACCGGGGGCCTTCCGCGTGTTAGGCGGATGTGATAACCACTACACCACGGAAACATATATAACGGTAAATTTTTTTAAACTGTTTACAAAATGTTTTAGATTTTGGAACCCTAATGGAGATAGACAAATGACCTGAATAATAAATGTAACAAAACAATGGTAGTGCATAACAATGCACATGTACAACCTTCACTTTCAAATGTGAGGGTCAGTGTGTATTTACATACTCGACAAAATATTCGAAATGTGAACGGAATATTTAATCCATTTCATATGAAATCAAGGTGAACCAGTTAACTAGTTTATGTGATTACTCTTTATTTCAAAATTGATTTGATTTTTGACAATTGTAACGGAAATTTACCGTTACATGTGGTTTCCGTGGTGTAGTGGTTATCACATCCGCCTAACACGCGGAAGGCCCCCGGTTCAATCCCGGGCGGAAACAGTTACTATATATTTTACCACATTTTTATATAAACAGTCTATCTCCTGAAAACAAAAATCGCAATATTGTACTTATAGAAAGAGCTAATATTACACCCATCCAGATAATAAAATAAAAATTCTTCCAGCTCCAAAGAAAGGTTGATGGTGTAATGTCTTTGTTATATACATAGTTGGATTGATTTATGTTTAAGAGCCGTGTTTGGAAAGTTATTAAGAATATCCCTTTAATGAATTGCCCCGCAGTACATAGGAAAATACTTTAGGTTATTATTTTCTAACAAACATGTATTTATTGGAAATTAATATATTTACCCGTCCTAAAATTAACCCTCTTAAACATAAGAACCCCTCCCGTCGTTTACCGTCATACAGCTGAGACTTTACATAATACGTAAATATACATTCAGTATTACATCTATGATATTTAATATACTATGATCCAGGAAGTTGTTATCTCCACCAATTGTGTTTATGCACATTCTTACGTTTTAATAACGTATGTATGTTTTTAATAACGTGTTGAAATTTGGACCAAATGGGTTAATAGGTTTTTTTAGATCATATGCGGCATTCTTAAAAAATTCTTTGAAGATAAACATGTTTACATTTCACCATAAATCGTCTATAACTTCAAGCTATAACTTTAAATTGTTGAAATTTTTATTTGAAATTTCATAAGGATATTCAGGAATAACTCTAGGATAGAATTAAATAAAAATATGTTTTTTTTTTTCAAAAATATTGTATTAAAAAATTACCGTCATATATGTTTCCGTGGTGTAGTGGTTATCACATCCGCCTAACACGCGGAAGGCCCCCGGTTCAATCCCGGGCGGAAACAGTGAAATACTTTTTTACTACTCAAAACTTCGTAGATGCAATAGAAACGGGTTAAATAACATTTAGCCAGCACTAAGTACAATTTGAGATTTTTTCCTGCAAAACCGATATTTATTTATTTAGCTTTGTAGCGATTTTCGAAGGATTTAGCCGAATTTTCACAAAATTTTTTATATTTTTCTATATACTCTATATACCCGATATTCAACATAATTCACTAAAGCATAACGTTTTTCGTACCCAGAAGAATTGGAATCTTGCTTGTCCAATATTTCCATGGAAATGTACAAAATAGGCTCTGCTGAACTTATGGTCTTTATCCTTGCTTTTATTAAAAATATTCAGTTGCCCTTCTCTGGGCTTAATTCGGCAAACTGTAGATAAAACAGTTTCCGTGGTGTAGTGGTTATCACATCCGCCTAACACGCGGAAGGCCCCCGGTTCAATCCCGGGCGGAAACAGTTGAAACTTTTTACTGAAATGTCAGCTTGTTTACAAGAATATACTACGTTCCATAATGGATATATTCATGTTACTACTTTTTTTTTTTTCAAAATTGTTCATGTCAACTGTATTTGAAATAAGCGTAAATAAATGACAAATTCATTCCTTTCAACTTTCTTACAACATTTTAAAGTCTAAAACGCTACAACACAATGATATGTTCGGCTTTTAATTGCTTTGCTGGGAGAATCTGGGTCGTGAGTTGTCGTCGGTTTGCTTCTGACCAGTTTGTACCAACCACAACTCATATTATATATATATATATATATAATATACGATACAGCACGCACTAGGCCAAAGTATAGGTTCAATAGGTAGGTGGGTAGTTAATAACAAACACCACCCACCAACATACATCCCCTAAACTTCGGCCAGTCTCCTAAACTTCGGTCATTCACCACACTGCATAGAATCACTTTCTGAGTCGATTTATGCATGTCTGTCTGTCCATGTTAAATAGTAAACAAAGTACAGGTCGCATTTATGATCCGAATCGGATGAAATTTGGCACAGCTCTTTTATTTGGCCCAAGGACGGACCCTATTAAAAAATCGGTTCAGATTTATATAGCTTCATCCGATTTTAAGTGAATGGATATAGTTTCGTCCGATTTGAAGTAAATGGTGCACCAAAGACCCAAAGTTAAGCTGATTGGGACAAAAAGTTTTCACAACGTACTGAAGCTAGAATAGTCTAACGTGTGTCAAGTTTTGTTGAAATCGATTGAGATTTAGATATAGCTCCCATATACACTTTCGTCCGATTTAAAGTAAATGGTGCACCAAAGATCCAAAATTACCCTGATTACCACACAAATTTAGCACAAGGTACTGAATTTAGTACAGCCAAAGTGTGTCAATCGGTTAAGATTTGGATATAACTCCCATATATAGTTTCATCCGATTTTAAGTAAATGGTGTACCTAAGACCCAAAATATGGCCGATAAGAACAAAACCTACTGGAATTAGTATAACCTAACCTGTGGCAATTTTCATTAAAATCGTTTCATATTTTAATATAGCTTCCTTATACATGTTCGTCCGATTTTAAGTAAAGGATGCTCCGTACAAAGAGCATAGAATAACGTAATTGCGTTTTGTAGAAGTACAGACATAACATAATACCTGTGTTAATTGGGCCCAAATATTCAACGGGTGTCCGATTGATATTTGCTTTAAATCGATTTACATAATTTTGTTCCATTGTAACAAACGAATGGCATGAGTTTATGGATTGATAGTCGGTCGGTCTGTCCGACTTTACTACTTTTCTTAGTGGATTATGCCCTTATTCAAGAAAAAGTACGATAACTGTTTCCGCCCGGGATTGAACCGGGGGCCTTCCGCGTGTTAGGCGGATGTGATAACCACTACACCACGGAAACATATAGCCTTAAAAATATGCTACTTGTTTTCAAATTAAACAAAAAATATATTTTTCTTTCAATTACAGGTCAGGTTTCCGAAAATTCAACCTTGACTTTTCGTGGGATTTATCGAATCCGATTAAATCACGGTAAGTCATTCTTTAACAAAAGATTAATCAGGAAGCAAACAAGCTATAAAAATCAAAGATTTCAAATATCAAACCTTTACATCCCCAACATTTTTTATTCACCTTAAAAAAATACCAAACCTTCCAAAATCCATACCAGAAATTGTTGAATCATTTCCATAACAAATATTATTATTACGACCATCATTATTGTTACTATTATAATTGTTATGGTGATGTCTTCCTCACATACATTTCGTTTGTTGTGTGGCTCTTCATCATCAATGTGTAACTTGGCTTTTGATTGAAAAAAATCAATAAAGCCTGGCATTTCCACTGTTCGTAATAAAGCATCGCAGCCAAACATTGTAGTCCACAATAGCCGTCACGAAAACGACGTTTTTGTCCGTCCACACAATCAGCCTCTTTTTTGATTCAATTTAGCACGGTCTAGACGTTTTTGGTATTATGATGCTAAGCAGACAATGTTTTATGACGTTTGCACTTTCTTTGTTACACTATTGCACTATTGTGTTGTGTTGATGTCTCAATCAAATGATGACTGACCGAACTGATGGACAGACGAACGCATCAACCCATCATAAGATGCACCATTGTCCACTTCTCAATGTATAACGAATCTTATTTGATTTGAATTTTTGTTACGCATTCAAATGTTGTGCATGGCTTTTTTGACAATGGGATGATTCGGAAAATAATAACCCGTACTTTTGTAAAGTGAATATGTATAATTTGAATAATGGTTACTGGTATGTACTTTGGCATGGTCTTAGCCAATAATTCAAATTTTTGTCATCCCTTAACAGGTTTACCCTTTTCAAAATATGTTGAATGGTCATTACATTCATTAGGTCTGTATGTTGCTGTTATTGTGCCTTACAAAACATGACTTTTAATTTGAATTGTATTGTATTGAATTTTATTTGGGTTAGCCAAGATGACCATCAATACGACGGATTGGTGTGAGATATTTTCAAAGATAACAGTTTCCGTGGTGTAGTGGTTATCACATCCGCCTAACACGCGGAAGGCCCCCGGTTCAATCCCGGGCGGAAACAGATTTGACGATATTTTTTTAGAGTTATTTAATCAAGTTATATTTCTTCGAAGTAAAACGTAAAACGTTTTGAAATGTTATCCATATAAAGGTCAACCCATTTTTAAAGGTTTGACTGCATTTTCCAATCATAATTTAATTCTTAATGGTCAGAATATGTAAGAGGGCTCTTTGAAGAAATAAATAAATCCATTATTTTTATATGAACTATAGGACTTATGCTTCGGAATGTCCGACTTGGGCCAAATGTACGCCGCTTTGTTGCATGGTTTGTTGCCATTTTAAAGGCATTTCTCGATCATTTATCCGATTTAATCCACATTTTCGACGACCGGCCCACCTGTGCGAGCTGCATCTTTGCATCATCAAAAATTCCTGAATGGAATCTACAAACCAAGATTGCACATAATTTGTTGTTACAGTATCGGAACCATACACACCATTCACAACTTTGTCAAAGAAAACTATAAAATATGCCGAATTTTCTCTTTGTTCATTTCCATTTTTAACATCCTGTAACTCACAACTGAATGCAACAAACAAAAAACAGCAAAGTAATATTTTTTACAGCGAGCATAAATCTGAAATTGTTTGAAATCTATCAGCACAGTACTTCTGCCGGAAAAATAATGGATTTATTTTTCCCCGAGCTAATTTGTTTTGCATATTGCTCGTTTCCCATTGTACATACCTTTACACCAGATGCGTATGTGATTTCCTCAAAACCAACGCTGATCCACTTGTCATTTTCATGTGGCTATATGTCTTGTAAGACATCGACCTTTTCCTTCAATAAGGATCCTGTTATTCTTGCAAAAATAATTTTCAAGTGCAAAGATGTTTGTTATTTTATTTTTAAATTAAAAAATATTAAAATAATTGCATCTGTTTCCGCCCGGGATTGAACCGGGGGCCTTCCGCGTGTTAGGCGGATGTGATAACCACTACACCACGGAAACCACAAGTACCGTTATTTCGTAAGTAAAATGATAACACAGGAATGGAGTATATGCCTACTTCATTGCGAGGATCTTTGGAAATTGTCGATAAATATATGTTTCCGTGGTGTAGTGGTTATCACATCCGCCTAACACGCGGAAGGCCCCCGGTTCAATCCCGGGCGGAAACAGATTGCAATATTTTTTGCATTTTTTTCTTCCTATGAATATTAGCTGGTCTTAACATTCAAAATACTCCTGTAGTTCGATGATTTTTCAACATCCCTTTAAAGTTATGAACGACCTGCTCAATTTTTCTTAGATTATGAATTAAATTTAAATTCATATAAATAATTTTTATTCATATATTTTTTATATAAAATAGAATATCATTCTGTTTCCGCCCGGGATTGAACCGGGGGCCTTCCGCGTGTTAGGCGGATGTGATAACCACTACACCACGGAAACATATAACAATGGCGCGTAAACTATAGATCCGATGTTGTAATTATACACTTTAAAATATGTATGAATTCATAAATAAATGCCACGGTCGGTAATAGCGTGCAACTTTACGAATAATTCATTGCACATATTTAAATTCAATTAAAAAAAAAATACCAAACATTTGTAAGCACGAAGCATACGAATGTGAATGTGTAAATAATTTTAAATAAAAAACAAAAAAATAAAGGGCGTCCCAATTAGAAAGCAATATTTAAATTTTAAATAAAACACAGATATTTAAAAATGAAGTTTTGTTTAGAACAAAATATCGGGCAGATGGGCGCCGATGCATTTTGAATGCCGTTGTTCATAAATTTCCCGGTATTTCATTAATGCAGCATCCAATTTCCTTTTTTAAGGCTTGAGCCATCGACTTTAGAAACCCCCAAAGAAATCGCACGATATAGTCAGTCAATTCTGGTCTCCAAAGTGCGACAGACCCAGTTTCAGTAAATTTATTCATTAATCTTTTCACCGTTGACCCCAAATTGATCGCCATATACGAATTGTAGCCGTGACACTTCGAATGGCGTCAAATTCAACCAGTGAACGGAACAATATAGCCACACGACGACCATATTATACCCTACACACCTACCACGTAAATCTAACTTTCTGCGGTTCTATATTGTAAACCTGGGCCATATTTCACGATATTTGCACACTTTTGGCCCATTATAGGTCAACAGTTTCTCTTTCTAACCCTGGTATATTGTCCAAATCTTGTTTTACCGATATGAATATTAACGCCGTATGAGATGAATATTTTTCCCGAGATGAATATTTTACGAATATTGATCGATCATCATCTAAACAGCCGTTCTAAGCATTTTGTCAGATACCCCTCACGCTATGCGTATAATAATGGCCTCTAGGCTGACTAGAAAGTCTGACTAAAATAAAGTTTTTCGGTTGATTCCACATCCTAAATATCATCTCAACATTACCGAAAATTATAGGCGTCGTTCTTGACAATAAGCAGAACTTCATGCAATGCATAATGAGTCAATTTCATAAGAAATTTAAACAATTTTATTTAAAATTTAGCCCCTAACATGCAAAATTCAAGCAATAACATTTTCGAAGAAAATGTGTATATTTTATCCCGCATATGTGGAAATTTTTCTTAAGCATAGGCACAACTTTTTCAAGGAATTTTTTCTATTATTTAATTTTTGTTTTTTTTTCGGTCATTTATGTCAATTGCATTTATTTTCCAATTAAAAAATAAAAATTTCTCAACAACACCTGCTAGCTTATTAACCACAAATCACTACTTCGACATACAGTACGCACCCATTACCGGAACTCTAAAACACACTCTCACATTCCACACCAAAATTCAAATACTCCGCACGTAATTTATGGTTATTTCGTGAGTGATTAGTTGTAGTCGACAACACTTGAACTTTTAATTGAAACAACAAATAATTTTCAATACTAATTGACAAATCGAGGAGGAATGGTGCAACCAACAGCAACAATCAAATCGTCAAGTGGTCGTCAGTAACTCTTCAATGAATGCAACAAATGATGCAATGTCAGTTAGGCTGGTGATTATTAAAGCTCTTATGATGGCAGACAAAAGTTAACCATAGTCCACCACCACCACTTCGAACGAAGTAACATGAATGGAGGAGGCCTGGCCACAATGCATCACACGGCGAACAAGTGGCAAAACCACAAATTATGTGACACATAATGAACAGCAATGTGGGTGTCATAAATTTACAACGAGAGTGTGTATGTGTGTGTGTGTGTGTTTGGTGTTTTTTAATGTTACAGGATATGTTTTTCATAACAATTATTTATAATGAACAGTGGGTGGGGAACATTTTTGGGAAACATATAGAAAATCGAAATGAAGGCGAAATACATAGCACAAGGAAAATATGTAGATCAGGAATGTATTTATAGAATAGAGAGAAAGAGCCAGGCAGACAAATTTAAGACAGCCGATATTCTTCCGGAATATAAAATTAAATTATATCTCCTATTTTTACTTCGGTTGAAATACTTCGGAATATTCGGTTAAAAAACTTTCCCGTAGAAAATATTTAAGGTTGGTCAATGTTTTGACATACGCTCCACATGAATCGCCCGTTCGCATTAGGTATGTTGGTGATTCTAGTGTCATTTCCCAGGCGATAGGATTATAAGTAGATATTTCGTGCTTTCGGAGGACACTCCGATTTAAACGACACACCCCAGTTTCGGCTTTTATTTTGTTTTGTATGAGGATTATGTTGGCCAATAGATGGAAATCTTTTTTAAACTCGGGTTAAAAAACATGTTCTGTCGCAAGCTAGCTAAGTAAATAAGTATGCATTTAGAGGCCTCAGACGATAATAAATACCTATTGGTCGTATATTTTTAATGAAGATCAATGTTTAACCCAAAATATAAATGTACTGCCCTAATATATATACAACGTAAACGTCCATTAGTTATATTGTAGCTCCATGTTTTGGCATAGCTTCCATATACAGTTCTCATCAGATTTTAATCGGTTATTAGTGACTATTTCATGGTGATGTATATAAAAAATCGATTGGTCTTAAGCTCTTTTTAAGACGTCAACAAATACCCCCTCCTTAAGTGGGTTTTCTCCCTATGGCTCGCCTATATAGACTCTCTTTTTTAATTTGTCAGTAAAGACTTCGGCATCAGCTTCTCTATAAATACTATCTGATTTAACACGTCTATAGACATATCCGGACCTGCAGACTACATATTTAAAATCTCTCCTCCAGCTCGACTATAGAAACTCCCAGTTCTTGTATATATAGACTTCCTGGCAGTTCTTATGTCATACATATAGTCTTCAGCTCGTCTACAAAGACTTTCTGCCTTCCTATTTTCTATAAAGACCTGCTGGCATTAGTATCACGGGCCTTTACCTTCATGATCTTCAAACCGATACGGAGACCCCTGGTTTTTGACTCAGTTACATACTCCCATTATTTCATGGATTATGGATGGATTAATGTTGATGAAATCGGCTATTCAATTCGCTTCAATTAAAATTTACAGGTTTATAAAATATTGACCCTCTGTGGGGTCAATACCAGAATAAGTTCATCGATGGGTCCCATCTTCGGACTTGGTCTATGATTGGCGAAGATAATTGGTTGTACAAATTTTGAAATAAATGTTTGACCTTTATGTGGGGGAGGTGCCATAAGAAGAGGACCTATATTCCCCATTTTCGAACTTAAACAAAGATTGGAAGCAATATTACGATGTGCAAAGTTTAGATAAAAACTATTACTCCCTTTGAGAGTTATAGTGCACACCATCCGCCCAGACGGACGGACTTACATGCATAAATCGACTCCAAATTGTCAGAACTGAATTTGGTCCACATAAAGATAGGGTCTAAGGCTGAGGTTATAAACACCCTGATGTTCATATCGTCTACAAACACTTCCTGACCTTCACCACCTTGTCAATCAGTTCGTCTTTAAAGACTTCCTGATCTTCAACCCTACTTTAAAGGATCCCAACACATCAGTTCGTCTGTAAAGACTTCCTGTCCCACACCTCGTCGAAAAAGACTACACACTTTGAGCTGGCCTATAAAATCTTCCTGGCCTTCAGTTTGTCTATAAAGGCTGACTGATCTTCAACTCGTCTACAAAGTCTCAATTGGATTCGGCTCGCCTGTAAGGATTCCCTGTCCCTCAGCTCGCTCATAACGACTTTCTGATTTTCAGGCCACGCTTAAAGAATCCCTGACCTTCAACTCTTCTATAAATATTTCGTAGTATTCATCTGATCTACAGGAAATACACATAACTCACATAATTTCAGCTCGTCTAAAAAACTAATCGCTGACCTTCATATATTCTATAGCGATTTCTCTCTCACCTCAGACTCCTTGGAATTCTGAGGTTGAGGTCAAGCCTTCGGATGGGTCTGTAAATAAATGCTAATCTTCAGCTCGAGTTTCAATGATGCCAGACATTCGGCTCGTCTATAAAAACTCCATGATCTACAACTTGTCTATAAAAACTTCCTGATATTGAGTCCGACTTGAAAGCATCCAACTTGAAACCATCGTTTGGAAATATTTCCTTATCTTCAGCTGATCTCTAAAAATTCCCTGACGTCCACATCTTCTATAAAGACTCCCAGCCATTCATTCGTCTATAAGCACTTCCTGATCTTCAGTAAAACTTGAAGGGATCTCTGTTCTTCAGCTCGTCTGTAAAGCCTTCTAGGCCTTCAGGACGTCTCTAAAAACTCCCTGCTCTACATTTCGTCTATAAACACTTCCTGATCTTCAGTCCGACTTGAAACAAACCCTATCCTTCAGCTATTTCTCGATCTTCAGCTAGTATATAAAACACCTTAACGTACACGTCTTCTACAAAGACTCCCAGCCATTCAACTCCTCTATAAAACATCCTGCCCTTCAGCTCGTCTTTAAACACTTCCTGATATTAAGCACCATAAAGACTCAATGACTTCAGTTCTGTCAACAGTTCAGTCTGTCAACATCATCATCTAGGCTTCATTTCGTCTGTAAAATTATTCACCTCGGCAAAAAACTCCCATCCTTTCAATCTATAAAGACTCATTGACATTCATCTCATCTATAAAATCTATATAGACCCCTGGCCTTCATCACGCCTATAATGCCCCTGATTCTGTTCGTCTATGTAGAAACACGGTTTAGCTCGTCTTCCAAGTATTCTTGAATTTCAGATTCGGTTTGTCTATCTAGACACAGGGCTCAGCTCCTCGTCTACAAAGTCTTCTTGAATTTCAGATCGTCTATATAGATTATTTGTCTTTCAGTTCGTTTATAAATATGGCAACATCTATTATGCCCCACTGTACCTCTCTAGCATTCATTAATTCAAGTTTGTATGTAACCAACAAAAAAAAAACACTACATTATAAATATTTACGAGTATTTAAGGGACACATATTTTCCAGTCATAACGAGTGCATTGTTTCAAATGCGACACACACGCACACACACAGCGAAAGTTCTGAATATTATTGTTGCAGTAACTTTCATTGGATGTCAGAACTGTGGTCAAGCGGCACATAATCCCCGAGGTCTAATTTAACTAATTGGTGTTAATGAAATTGTATGTCAACCACGTAGCAACTAGCTACGCTAGAGCGTGGCAAAACAAATGAAATTATTTTTATTTTTATTTTTCATTTTAAAATAAAATCACAATCATCAACCATGCAACAAAACTAGCCACATCGTGTGGTGTCATGTTATCCAACTATAAGTATGTATGTTGCAGTCACGTATGTGTGGAGCGTGTGGGAGTTGTTCCTTCATTTTGGGGTTATTTAGTCTGTGGCCATAATAAATATTAAATATCCGCCTAATATAACTTCTTATTTAGGCCCATGGTTGGACTGGGTTTGCTTATACAGGTAAAAACTATCACCGCATTATTGTTGATGTTAAGCGCCTACAGCTGTCACTACTTAATCCTTATCGTAAATTAAAAAAGAAACAGTACGGTTGTGTGTTTGTGCGTTTGTTTTCTTATTTATTGAAGGGGAGCTATAGGAAACGTAGAAAACGTGCACCAATCACGTAATTGTAAGTTGTGGCACGTTGCAGCCAGCGTCAACGATTCAATTGCATGTAACTGCATTACAGCATTTTGTTAGGTGGCTGGCTGGCTGCCTGGTTGGGTGATGGATGGACGGATGGATGGATTTATGCGAGTGTCTTCTTCTTGCACGGGCATGAAGAAAACTAATGACACCTTTTGACGATGACTACCAAAGAAACCGCAGCAACAACAACACTAAACTGCAACCCACAATCAAATAAATTTAAACAAAACAACGAAAAACGACAAATTTAAACAAAGAATTATGTATAAATAACTGCCATAATAATTATAGTAACAGCAGCCATCCATCCATCCCGACAGCTAGCCAGCACGCCATTCAGCCACTCACGTTCGTGTTTATGAAACCAAAAATATTAAATGAAAAAATATTTGTTTTTCGTTTATTTTTATTTGTTTACAACTTTAATCATTTAAATTAATTGTTAATATAATAAATGACAGTCAGGTATTCGGAATGGGAATTATATGCGATTAATGAACACAATTGGTGTGTTCTATTAAATATTAATTTACGCATATTTGTTAAGGCAGGGAATTGTATATAAAAACCAGGAACATATTTAAAAGAAGGAGCTGAAGCTATAGACGACCTAAAGGACATAGCATTTCATGGAGACCAGCAGGACAATATGGCTTGTCCATATAGACTCCCTGGCCTACATCTCTTGCCTCCAGTTAAACTTTATAGGTGGGCTGGATGCCAGTGATTCTTTGCACAAAAAAAAATTATAGGAATAATGTTCAGAAAGTGTTGCCAATATGCTAATTTCTGCATTTAATGTATAAAATTCATAAAAGTTTAAATACTGGTTTCTTGCTAGAGAGAGAGAGAGTAAAAAATCACTTGGAGTGTGTGTTTGGTGGTTGCGGGTTTTTTAAGGCACAGAAAATCTTTGTCATAAAATATAAAATCAAAATTTTTTATTCCACATTTTCTTCTTCTTTGTTATGCCTTGTCTCGTTTCTTCTTAATTACTTACATGTACTTTATTCTGCGTCATTCGCATCGCATCAACACCTGTTTGATATACAAAATTTAGAATTTATATCGAATTAATTTGGAAAATCTATATGCGAATTTTGTAACACCAATGCAGAGGTCGGTAAGAGTGTCTGAAATAAAGAAACAATGGAATGCAAAACTAGTCACAATCAAGTGAGTGGAGAGTCGGTGGTTTTTTGCAACAGTAACAGTAGTCAAATAAAGGGAGAAGCAGACGATGATACCAAAATAAAACACAGCCGAACAATGAATGGTGGTTGGTGTGTTTTTTCTTGGGAGAAATACATTTGTTTTTGTCAAAAAAGAGAGAGAGGAAAAATGAGCGCAAATAGTGGCATAGTAGAGCGAAATAGGAAAATAGATGTGATATTTATGAAAAAGTTACATTTTTGGAAAAAATAGTGGATTTCTTATGGTTTTACGAATTTTTACTTTTATTCTCAGTAAGATACATGTACAAAAATTGACTATGAATGAATGCCATTAAAATTTGTTTTATGTGTTCTAACGAACTGAAGGGCAGAAAGTATTTATAGACGAGCCGAAAACACGGCAGTATTTTGAAGGCGATTTGAATAGAAGGGAGTCTTTATATTCGAGCTGAAGTTCAGAAAATTTTACTGACACGGGAGTCTTTATAGAAGAGAATAAGACGACCTAAAGCAGGAGCCCTTAGATTGTCCTTATAGACGAGCAGTGAGTACGAGGATCCTTTGAAGACAAACTGAAGAAAAGATACTCTTTATGTTAGAGCGGTCAGAAATTATTTATAGATAAGCTTGAAGTTCCGGGGTTTTTTTTCAGGCGAGCTGAAGACACTGAATTCTTTATACGCGCTAAGGTCAAGGGAGTCATTTTAGATGGACTGGAAGCCAAGTAGTCTTTATAAACGAACTTAAGGTCAGGGATTCTTAATAGATGAATTGCAATATGGACATTTTATAGATCAGGGAGTTTCTGTGGACGATCTGAATACCATTGAGCATTTATAAACTGACAGAAGTCCAGTAAGTCTTTATAGAAGAACAATGTTTTAATAGACGTGCTGAAGGCCAGGGTATCTTTATAGCAGATCTAAAGGCATATCAGTTATTATGGACCAGAGACCAAGCTGAAGAGTCTTTATATAAAGACCGAAGTAAAATGAGTCCCTATTGACAACCTGAAGGGCAGGGAGTCTCTATGGTCGTTTTGATTACCAAATTGAGATTATAGACGAGTGAAAGTCCAGGAAGTTTTTATAGAGAAACTGAAGGACAGAAAGTTTTAATAGACGAGCTGGCCAGGAATTTTTTATAGCAGAGTTGAAAGCAGAGCAGTTATTATGGATGCGTTGAAGGCCAGGAAGGCAATGAAGACCGACCTGAAGACCAAGGAGACTTTATATACGAGCTGTAGGCCACATGGTAGATAGTACGAATGTCAAGGAGTCTTTATAGACGAGCGGAAGATCGGGAAATCTCTATGGATGATCTGAATACATAAAGAGAACTTATAGACGATCGGAAGGCCAGGAAGTCTTTATAAAGGAACTGAAGGCCAAGGATTTTTTTAGCAGAGCTGAAGGCATAGTACTTGTTAGGAACAAGCTGAAGGCCACGGAGGCTAAAGAGTCCGATCTGAAGACCAAGGAGACTTTATACACCAGCTATAGGCCATATGGTTTTATGTACGAGTTGATGCCCAGAAAGTTTTTATAGATAATCTGGAAGCCAAGGAGTTATAGGACGAGCTGAAGTTATGGGAGTACCTTCAGGCGACCAGAAGGCCAGGGAGGATATAAAGACAGAGTTAAAGACCAAGAAGACTTTATTCAAGAGCTGTAGGCCAGATTGAGTTAAAGCATAGGGAGATTTTGTAGACTATCTGAAGGCCAATGAGTCTTTATAGGCCAGTTGATGTACCGGGACCTTCTATTGACGACCTGCAGGACAGGGAGTCTTTATGACAAAAAGCTGAAAATTATGGAGTTTTTATAGACAATTTGAACGCGAAGGAGTCTTTCTAGAAGAGCTGCTGTACTGTTCTATAGAAAAGCTGTAGGTCGGGGAGTTTTTACAGTGTATATGAAGACCTGAAATTTTTATATAATCGCCAATTTGAAGGCCAGACAGGCTATAAAAAACGAACTGATGACCAAGTAGACAAGCTAACGATAAGGTAGTTTTTATAGAAGGTATTCATAGACCTTATTCAGGTGGTCCCTATAGACAAATTAAAGCAGGGGTTAGATTAGATTGAAAGGAAGGGGTGATTTACACCGCTACATGTCCAGTTGTAGGATATAAACATTAGCCTTTGAGTGGAAGGAAGAAAGTTAAGAAGAAAATATTAGAATAAATCATCTTTAGATTTGTTGTCCAAATTTTGTAAGCATATGTTTTATTTGTGAAGTTCTACTTTTTTTCCATTAACATAGGTCGCGAAATCTGTCATTCCCCAAGAATTGGTACCGAAAGCTTGAAAAGGCCAGGCAGTGACACAGGAAATGTTTAGAGAACCTCTATAACGTGGATAAGATCTTCGTGGGCATGCTGAAAAAAGTATCTATGAATGAGTTGAAGGCACTCAAGCAGAAAATATTACATACAGATTGTAGAAAGACTACCCTATCAAACTCGTATGTAAGAACTCTCTGTTTCGCTCTCAAAACCCCCCTTTTAAAACCCTCCTTTTACTCGGCTAGTCTGTGAAAGACACCCTTCTTAAGTTATTTTATGAATGTTTCCCTTTTTAGATCTTTATTAGAGAAATAGCCCTTCGGCTCAGGACTGTTTCCTGCTGCTATTTTTGGGAGTGTTCCTTCATGAAGTCGCCTTGGATATGATCCCTTCTCCAGTTCTCCTATTCATACTCTCATTTTCAGTTCATCCAAAAATCTCCCTTCTTAATTTCATTTACATAAACTCCCGTTTCCAGTTTATCTTCACCAACTCCCTTCTTAATATGCCTTATGGCATTGAATTTAATTTCATACATCTACAGTGGATGCAATTCCCTACAGCATTATTGGAAATATCTCAAAGGCATTCAGAAGAAATTCTCAATCTGTGGTACGTACATACCTTTCAAGCTAGCAGTCATGCATTCACTTGACAAATAACTTGCACTGATTACACGAAGTAGGTTGAGCTAGATACCAAGAAATGTGAAGTAAAAATCACCGTTTGTCAGGATTCCAAAACAAGAGATAACTGAAAAAAGAACAAATATCCTGCGACATATTTTCGAATGGTGTTATGACTTCAACAAACGACATAAATATGCATGCACTTGCCTACATACCAATCGCATTTTGTCACTTTTTGTCATTGGCAAAGGAAACGGAAAATGGTTACAATATTTTCTCTTCACATACAAATTAAAAAATACCAAAAACCAAGTGGAAATGGGGAAAAAGCGAAGTGTGTGGTATATAGGATGCTGTTTGTGCGGTTTTAGTTGGTCATTAAGGGCCACTACAGTAAAGAACACATTTTAATTGGAGATTTCTTACTAGATATTTTATTCCATATTTATATTTACATTCATATATCTTCATCCAATATCCAGCAAGGGGAAGATAGAAAGTTATACTATGTGCCCGGGTAGCTCAGTCGGTAGAGCATTGGACTTTTAATCCAAGGGTCCAGGGTTCAAGTCCCTGCTCGGGCGAGTCTATTTTTTGTTTTACTTTTATTTTAATTAATATTATTTTATGTTTTAAAGTGAAATGGGTAATTTTTGTCAACATCACATGGCTATGTTTATTCTATACAAACCATTTATTGTTATTGTTGTTAATGTAACAAAAATATAGAATTGCATCGGCCGGGAATCGAACCCGGGCCGCCCGCGTGGCAGGCGAGCATTCTACCACTGAACCACCGATGCTATATGCCATTCTGTATGTTACTACCAAACACACAATTCAATGACAATGAAAACATGAAAAATATACATATATGTATAGCATGGAACCAGTTCATTAAATATTTGGATTTCTGATAAAAAAAATTGAAAAAATGAGATAAATATATTAAATATTGAATCATAGAATGTTGTTCAGAATTATTAGGTTATTATTAGAAAACATATGCTGTAGACCTATATCATTCTAAATATTTTATTAAAAATCTACGACTGTGAATTAGAAAAACACATTTTATAAAATTCTACGCCTCATAAGGAACTATAATAACTAAGATAGTTCATTGAACCGTAGAAAAACTATTTTTAAAATTTCACATTTGTAGCTTCGATAGCCCTGGAAGCAATATTCAAAAAAAAAAAAAAAAAATACATCTATAGCTGATGTAATGATGAAAAGAAGTTATCATATGTATAGCAATTATACATCATGATTCCATTCTTAGGCCTAGAAAAATAAATATTCTTCACCAATAATAGTAGAAAAAATAGTTCCAATTCACGCCTGAGAAAATTTTAAAAATCTACGCCTGAAAAAACCTAAAAATCTAGTACTGAAAATTATTCCTAAACAATCCGCAGATTAAAATCCACATCCTCGAATATTTTTTTTTTAAATCCACACATTTAAATATCTTATTAACAAGTAAAAACTCCTAAAACTTTTAATAAATGACAACCAAAATATTAAAATTAAAAAAAATGCAAGCATATAAAAACCTTATTACACAAGTTAATAAACAATGGCCGGTCAGAAACAGTGACGTAAATGACATATATTTCCGACGTATAATACATACGTCAGAAATGTCGAAAACCTACCCAAATCCATTTGGTTTTTGACAAATTAGCTATTTATATTAATCAATTTGGAAATTACGCATGCTTTACTCAAATTAATATAAAATTTCCAAATTTTCTTCTCAAAAAAATTTAAAAACTTACATCAGTTCTAGTAAGGAATAGTAAGATATATGTAAAAATAATATATATTCTTGAAAATAATTGTATATACTGATAATATAGAAATAAATGACGTTTACTACATTTTATATAGGTATATGACGTTTTCTACGTTAACACCTTTTTGACAGTCAAAAACCTAAAAATTCGTCACACGGACCATCCCTGGGGGATACCCTGAAACTTGGGTCATCCCCGAAATACCGAATATTGGGTTATATGGGGGCTACCATGAAACTTGGGTCAATATTACTGTTAATTCGGTTGGAAAACGTGTCTAAAATCCCCTAAATACCGAATATTGGGTGGTACTGTTATGTGGGGTCTATCCTGAAACTTGGGTTATTATTAATAATTTTTGATACGGAAATGTGCTATACAATGAGAACCCAAAAATACAACCAAGTCGGTTAAAATACGTATCAAAATAATATATCCCATTGCAATACCAAACATCCTAGGAGTACTAGCAATGTCTGTGCAAATTTTTAGAGCTCTATCTTTAATATTGGGATCTCTAAATCGACATTGAATTTTATTCTGATAAAGGATATATATACTTTGTGGGGTCTTGCAAACAGAATGACAATTTTTTGCATTAAAATCTCCTAGCAGAATTTAAATATTATGTTTAGGGCAGCGGTCATAAACTATTTCAAGGCGCTCGTAAAATATGTCTTTGGTCTGTTCATCTGTGATTTAGAAGAACTTCGCTTTTTTACGGATTATAAGAAATTCGCTCATCAACTGGAGTGAATCTGGAAACGAGGTCTTTTATTCTCCTGTTACCATAAATCCGATTCATGGCGTAATAATTTGATTTACTTACGCCTGTCCCTTTCCATCGCATTTCCTGTACCTCTTGAGTACAACCGCCAAAGCGAAAACTATGTCTGTTCTGTACAACGTGCACACATTCCAAGCGCAGATTCGTAGATCGTCGTCCTTTTTCGTTGCTTTTTCATAGTAGGTGGCATTTTCCGAGCCTCCCAACGCCTCAACCAATTTTTTTCTATAGTTCTTATGGTTGAACTCGCGGCAGCTCACTATTTCAACGAATGATGAAAATAGGTACCCCAGGTGACACCGAAAGGAAGGTCAGTGTGAACATTTGAGATGAAAGAGGGACCATGACAAGCCTGGACTTCGCCATGTTAAAGTCAATCAAAAAAACCAGTGAGCGGAGCAGTATAGTTGGGCGGGGCAGACAACTTCCACGAAAATCTAACTTTCTGTGGTACTACATTCTGAGCTTGGGCCATCCTTCGCAATATTTACACTCTCTTGACCGACTACAGGTCAACAAATATTACTACTAATATTCTAATTACTTTTCCAGATTTCATTCACCGTGGGTTGAGTTGTAATGTTCGACTTTCAATTGTGGCCTATAGATCGACTCGAAAAAATACAAAAATTATGTTTTCGGTCCACCTCATCCCAATATTATTATCTGATCATCATCGAAAATTATCGGCGTTGTTCTTGACAATACCTGGAACCTCAGAAAATTTCAAAGCGATCCGCGTTATATTTTCGCCCTCTAATGTGGTAATGGGTTGCTAAATAATATCTGAATACGTAAGCACCTGTAAATATTTACGTGTAACTCCCACATTCGAGTACATACGACAATATAATTGGTATCAATTTAAATGTCAACCACTCCTCTTGGATATAATATCAACTTCTCGGGTCTTTGTCCTTCAGGGGTAAATATATACGCTATAAAATGCAAATTTTGTCATTTTTCACACAAAAGTCGGGGTCCATTTGACCCGCTAAATATTGACCGATCTTTATTAAAACATGCATGCTTATTATTTGGCCCAATCCCCTTCTCCATTTTAAAAATTCTATATGCCATTATTGGGGCCTCTGGAGCGACCAGAAAAAACGACAAAAATTAAATATTTGGTACATTTCATCCCCTAAGTATTAAACGATCTTTACCAGAAACAATAGGGGTCTTCATTTGGCCGAACCCATCCAACATGGAAAATTTCCTGAAGATTGGTCCAAAACTGTGGACTGTATCGTGTTTAAAAATTATAATGCACAGACGACACACATGTCTAGATCGACTCATCTATATCGGTATACTTAAAGGTGGGTCAAGGACCAATATTTCGCGGCGTTAAAAACTCTTGAGGCAGCACAAAGTAGTGTAAAATAATCAGAAAGAGTTAAAAATCTAGCATATAAAATTCACATTGAAGTAAAAATAAGTCCTTCTTCTACATGTAGGGTACAAACAAATTTTGCAGCCTGCTACATAGCTATCGTTCCCCATATACGTCAAGGATATGTGTGGGCACGAAATAAAAAAACAAATGAAAAACTCTCATATGGAAAAATATCAAATCGAAAACGGAAACATATTCAGGATATGAAATAACTACGCCATGGATGTGTGCATCATCCATGCTCCTCTATAGCTAAAAGAAAACAAAAAACGAAGGGACAATAAGAACAAATAAAAAACAATGTGTGAGAATCAGCAAGCATCAGGATACATCCTTAAGAATGACATCAGCGTTAGAAGTGCTTATGACACGCTTACCATTCGTTGTTGTTATTTTTTCATATTTTTTGTTATTGTTTTGCTGTGGTTATGTTTACTTACCTAGTTGAAGGAGTTCTTCACAATCATTCAAGTGGAAGTGGTATTGTTGGGATTTTTGATTTGAAACATTGGAAGGTGGTTGTGGATGGGAGGGAGATGGAAGAATTTCACAGAACAACATTCTCATCATTTTCCAGTTCTCGGTGGAAATGGGAATTGTATCTTGTTTCGTTTCAAAATAACATTTTCATCAGAATGAGTGTTGGGATTCCTTTTGCAAAATAATGCATTTGATTGCATCACGCAAACATTTGTAATCCAGTGCAACATGCAAGGTGTCATAATCCGTGTGGAGGATGCTTAAACAGGATTGATTTTCTTATCTTATTTCTTTAATAATTTAATGGTCTTTTTTTACGTCTAAAAATAACTCTCATCTTTCATCCGTCCTGTGTGGAGGTTGGGATGGTCTGTCTAACTGCCCTAAGGTAAGTTGAAAAATAAAAGGAAATATTTTTGTAGACAGAAAAAAAAGAACTACAAAAACTAATCCAACTAACCAAAGGATTTGTGAATCTGCCATGTTGGGTGTAGAAGAAAGGTAAAGAGTCACTCTCGTTGACATTCCAATATGGATAAGGACAATATTTACCTCGGGCTTCTTAACTGTTTCCCTACGTTCCAAAAATCCATACAATAAATATTATATAAGACATTCCCAACAAACACAACACCATCGCCACCACCAAAGTGTGGTGGCCTAAAGAGTAAAGTGCATAAAAATAATGAAAATAAATTAAATGTCATTTCAGAGTAATTTCTATGAACATTTTCATTTCGTTGCGCTGCTATCTTCAATTTCTAAAGAAAAACGTCAAAGTTTATTTTGTTGTTTTTTTTCGGTACGGTTAGTGAAGTCCATTAAATAAAATGAAAACAATGCAGCAGCCGCAGCATCAAGCAACCAATCGCCCCGTAGATAACCAAACAATTTGAGATGTCAAATACTATACTGTGTTTAAAAAAAAAAAAAATAATAAAGAAATCAACGCCAATAAAAAATTAATAAAAAATCTACGCCTATAAAAATTAATAAAAAAAATTCCACGCCTATAAAAATCAATAAAAAAATCTTACTTACCGAGCGTAAAAATGATTTCCAGGCGCGTCGGTCTTTTGCGCAGTTTTTCCAATTTGAAAGACCATATTCGGCAATGTTGTCTTGCACAAGATCTTTCGGAAAATTGTTCTCTCAAACACTCCAAGGGCAGCCTCATCTGCTTGCGTAAGTACCCATGCTTCAGATCCATATTACAGCATGGGTAGTATCAGCGTCTTGTAAAGTGTGAGTTAGGTCTAACGGGAGATGGCCTGGTTTTCAAACTGCTTACTTAGACCATAATAGCATATGTTGGCCATCACTATCCTTCTCCGAATTTTAAAACTGATGTCATTCGTTTTGTTTATGGCTGTACCAAGGTATATAACATCTACCTCGAAGCTGAAGTTCCATAGTTGATCCGAGTCTACTGGACGTCTTGCGCATTTATACCATCACCTTGGTCTTCTCGCCGTTAACTGACAGACCCATTTTGGCAGACTCCTTCTCAAATTGTTCAAAGGTGGCTATTACCGTTCGCAATGTTCGACCCATTATCTCGATGTCATCGGCGTAGGCGAGTAACATTTGTTGTTTGGTGTACAGAGTGTCATTCTGTTCACTTTTGTTTCTCGTATGACCTTTTCCAGCAGGATGTTAAAAAGGTCACACGACAAACTCTCACCTTGTCTGAATCCTCGTTCGGTATTAACTGCTGATCTTGTGCCAGTTAAAGTTATCCTGCATAACCCTATTAATTTTGCAGGAATGCCAAACGCAGACATGCCTTGTCTCCTTTTTTGTGCCTTGTCTCCTTTTTTGTGCACGGGACACAGGAAGCTGAGGTTCCAATCATTGGGTATGTATTCCTCTAGCCAAATTGTACTTATCAGCTGGTGCATGCTCCTTATCAGCGTCTGACCACCAGTCTTGAATAGTTCAGCTTGTAACCCTCCGGCACCTGCTGCTTTATTATAATTCAGCCGATTGATTGCTATTCTGATTTCATCTTGGCTAGGTGGTATACACTCTATATCGTCATCTCGTATTGGTTCTGGGGTATCCTCTTTACCGCTACTATTTGATACCAGAAGTTTTTTTTTAAAATGATCCTTCCAGATCCTCAACACGCTGTCTGTATCTGTCACCAGGTCTCCTTCTTCATATCTACAGGAGGATGTGCCTGCACTAAAACCTTCGGTTTGGTGTTTCACTGGTTAATAAAATTTCCGGACTTCGTTCTGACTCCTGTATATCTCGATTTGCTCACTTTTTTCTTGTTCTATCTTCTTTTTTCTGAAAACACGTTTCTACTCTTTCCTTTTCTCCCGATAATTCTCCATCACATTACGTGTTGCTACTGTCTGCAGCGTTGCTCTATGCGCTGCGTTTTCCACATCAGTAACCTTACGACACTCCTGATCGTACCATGGGTTTCTTGGTGGTGGTTTTTGGTACCCAAGTGTTGCTTTTGCTGCAGTTTGTCATTGAGTTTGCAGTTTACCATTGAGCTTCTATACAATTATCGGGACAAGAAGTGCTTTCGTCAAGCAGGTGGGTAAGTTGAGCGGAGTAGGCCTCGGCTACTTGTTGTGTTTGCACCTTTGCTGCAACATTAAGACGAGTGCGAACCTTGCCTGCTACAAGGCATTGTTCCGAATCGATATTCGCTCTTCGGATCGATCGAACGTCTAATACACTGGATGAATGCCTTTCGTCTATAACAACATGATCAATTTGATTTCTCGTTGCTTGATCATGAGAAATCCAGGTGACCTTGTGTATATCGAGATGCTTGAATCTGCTGCTGCTAACTACCATGGTTTTTGCTGCCGCGAAGTCAATCAACCTCATGCCGTTGTCGGAGGTTTCTTCATAAAGGCTGAATTTTCCGACGGTGGGGCCAAAGATATTTTCCCTTCCGATTTTTGCATTAAAATCTCCTAGCAGAATTTTAATGTCATGGCCAGGGCAACGGTCATATGCTGTTTCTAGGCGCTCGTAAAATATTTCTTTTGTCTGCTCATCTTTGTCTTCGGTCGGAGCATGGGCGCCCAACGCCTCAACCCATTTTTTATAGTTCTTATGGGTGAACTAGCGGCACACGTTAGCTCACTATTTCAACGGGTGATGAAAATAGCTACCCCAGGTGACATCGCGGGGAGGTCAGTGCCCACAATTGAGATGAAAGAGGGACCAAGATAAGCCTGGACTTCGCCATGTTAAAGCCAATCAGAGCCGTTGCTTGGTATCTACCATCCTATTTTTATAGGCTTGAAAATATTTTTTAGAAAATCCACGCCTATTTTTATAGGCTTACAAATATTTTTAAAAATCCAGGTCCTCAAGGGTTTGTTTCAAAGTCACTGTGCCCTGACCATACCACCCACGAAGCCAATTTGTAGGCAGTGATTTCGTTGATGTTTAGTTGAATTTGTTTTCTGTTGTGGATTTTATTTTCTTGTATCTTTGTTTTCCGTTTACTGGTGTGTGTGTGTGTGTCTGTCTGTGTGGTTTTCCTCATTTCATTGCTCGGGTACTTTACCTTAAGGATGACATTGTTGTCTTGGCTGACAATCACGTTGCATTACTTGTTTACGGTTCAGAGTATAGTGCCCTGACCGTGGAGCGAAAACAATGACATCTGCAACTTTAGAGCTATGACTCCAAGTTCGTTCAAGGCAAACTAGATGATGGTAGGCACGCCGACAGACGAACAGTCAACCGAACAAGGGACAAGTAAACTCCACCACCTGCAACAACAACATTACGACTATGTGTCTAACTCAAGTCAAAGACCGAGACGCAGTCAGTCCTCCAAGCATGGCTAAGTTTATGCACTTCGGTTGCAATTATGTTTTGGCTTATTTTGGTTCCGTTCCATTCCAGATTCCGTTGTTGTCATTTAACCAACTTCAGTTGTTTATTTTTGCTTTTTTTTTTGTTGAGTCAAAAGATATGTTTTTTTCTTCCTAGTCGTCGTCGTCATCTTCAGAGGTGAAGTTATGCTAAGTACCCTTTTTTGGCAGATAGGGAGGGGGTTTGGAGATATGAAAAATAAACTTGAATACTTTTGGTGGCAGCCTTCCTTGACAATGATACAAACTAAGAGGAGCTATTTAAATATTGAAATACTTGACACTAAGTTTTGTTTATAGAACAAAGATGACTTGGAAGTGAATTAAAGCCCAATTATAAGCACTTGAATAGCTGGTTTGTCTGCCACTACGTTTAAATGTCAATTGTGCTTAAGGCACTGGAATGCAAAGAAGTCAATGTTTATTTTAACAACACAAATTTGGGTTTAAAATTTAATTTAAATTCAATACAAATATTTTCTGGAAATGTGGGTGGACTTCTAGTTTTATACCCTTCACCACACTGTGGTACAGGGTATTATGTCTTTGTGCATATGTTTGTAACAGACAGAGGGAAACGAGATAGAACTATAGTTCATTTTGAGAATATGCATAGAATCACTTTCTGAGTCGATTTATACATGTCCGTTCGTCCGATTTGGATGAAATTTGGCATAGGTCACTTATTTGGCCCAAGGACGAACCCTATTGAAATTGGGAAAAATCGGTTGAGATTTAGATATAGCTCACATATATATTTTCGTCCGATGTAATGTAAACGGTCCCTATATATCTTTCGATTTGCACGAAATTTGGTACAGCGTAATGAATTAGGTATAGAATGATGTGCGTTAAGTTTCGTGAAAATCGGTCCAGATTTGGATATAGCTCCCATATATATTTTCGTCCGATTTAAGGTAAATGGTGTACCAAAGTCTCTATATATACTTCGATTTGAACGAAATTTGGCATATCGTACTGAATTAAGTCTAGAACGATGTGTGATAAAATTTGTGAAAATCGGTTCATATTTAGATATTGCTCCCATATATAATTTCGTCAGATTTAAGGTAAATGGTGTACCAAAGTCTCTATATATACTTCGATTTGAACGAAATTTGGCATATCGCACTGAATTAAGTCTAGAGCGATGTGTGATAAAATTTGTGAAAATCGATTCATATTTAGATATTGCTCCCATATATAATTTCGTCAGATTTTACGTAAATAGTGCCTTTATATCCTTCGATTTGCTCGAAATTTGGCATAGCATACTAAATTAAGTCTAAAACGATGTGTGTTAAATTTTGTAAAAATCGGCTGAGATTTAGATATAGCTCTCATATATATTTTCGCCCGATTTTAGGTAAATAGTGCACCAAAGTCCGCTTATATTCTTCGATTTGCACGAAATTTGGCATAGCATACTAAATTAAGTTTAGAAAGATGTGTGTTAATTTTCGTGAAAATCGGTTCAGATTTAGATATAGCTCCCACATATAAATTATATTTTTAACAACGCGGCGTACCGAATAGCGTGTATCAATTTTGCTATAAATCGTTTTCCATAAATTTTCCCCATGTTACGCAGACGGCTGTATATCTGCTCGAATGAAATTAAAGTTAGGATAGATTGAAGAAAGAGGGAACATAGACATGCAATTGTTAGGATACATATGTACAATATACCCAAAGTGGTGAAGGGTATGATCAGTGTTGCCAATTTAGCACTTTTAGTGCTAGATTTAGCACTTTTCAAACTCGTTTAGCACCAAAAAAATTGATCTGGCACCTAGCATATTTTTTAGCATTTTTTTATTTTTTTTTTTTGCGCATTTTTTTTTAATTGTCGGTATGTTTGGTTTCATCTCATATTTCTAAATGTTTTATGATGTGAGTTGGATTTTCCAATGTTAGAAAAGTGTCAGTAAATCTGAACAAGTAAAAAAGCCCGACCGTTCAAACATTCTATACACTGCACATTGTGGTGTGCATTAAAATTTTCCTAAAAATGGTGGGGTACTTCATATGGTGGCTGTAGTATTGTCTGTTTTAAAATTGCAGCCACTCCGATGGAAAAAAGGTTGTAAAACCTCAAAAGTACACAAATAGGACTAAATTTTATATGTGACGTATGTCAAAACATAATCTACGTAGGAAATAGGTCCTACCCTAAAATAACCTAGAGAATGCTGCTAAAACCTTCAAAATACCGAAAATTTGGCGGTACTTTTATATGCAAACATTGACCAAGATGGATAATTATCTGCATATATGCCAGCCTCCAAAACCCCACTTTGGAGTGAAAATGTGGTCATAACCTTCAAAATTGTTATAAGGTAGCTACCGGCATTAATCCATTAAAATCAAAAGTATTAAATCATAGTCAATTCGGACGTTCCCAAAATATCGAAAAATGTGGGGTACGGCTCTTTGGGAGCTACACCGAGCAAAACCTTACCTAATAACCAGTAAGGAAAGTAGTAAAGTCGGACTGGGCCGATTATATGATAGCCTTCACCACTTAGGGTATATTGTACATATTTATCCCTATCAAAATTGATACACGCTATTCTGTTAAAAATTTAATTTCAATCAGGCACCCGTTCGAAATACGTATGGAAGCTATGGATGCATCTGCACCAATTTCAACAAAACCCAATAACGTCATTCAAGTCTCAATTTGATACGTTGTGCAAAATTTCGTCCTAATCGGACAAACATTAGCAGTTTGGTGCACCATTTATGTAAAATCGGACGAAAATATATATGGGAGCTATATCTAAATCTGAACGGATCTTCACGAAACTTAGCATACATCATTCTACACTCAGTTTAGTACGCTATGCTAATCGAAAAATATATTAGGACTTTGGTGCACCATTTACATTAAATCGGACGAAATATATAACGGGCTATATATAAATCTGAACCGATTTTGAAGAAACTTAGCACACATTTTTTTCGATTTACACGAAACATAGCACACACCATTCTAGACTTGATATCATAATTTCATCGTACAGTGCGAAGAAAAATAAATTTCTTCTTTTTTCACATTTAAACCACTGCAACTCAGCCAATCCTCAACCGATTTACCAAATATATATCTTCTTTGAAAGGAAAAATTCCGTTAGAAATAAAAGAAGTTATTTGATTATCAATGAGACCACGTTTTATTCTACATTTAACGTTATAAAACTAATTTTCGAAGTGACCCAGGAAAACCAAAGGTATTTTCGTGTTCCAGGGACTCCAACTAAACAGAATTGGTACATTAGAACCCCTGAATAATTTTCGTGTAGCATAGTGCTATAATCAAATTTCCTTCTATACATTTTTAGCACTTTTTTCTGGCACTTTTTGAAATTTTTTAGCACTTTCTAGCATTTTTTTAAATAAAATCTAGCATTTTTTATCAACAAAGTTTTGGCAACACTGGGTATGATATAGTCGGTCCAGTTCGACTTTACTACTTTACTTACTGGGTTTTAAAATATAATATTTCTGAAGAATTTTTTTTTTTTTTTTTTTTTGTCAATTTTAAAAGTTTTAAATATATTTTTTTAGAACTTAGCTTATTTTTCTAGATTTAATTTTTTTTTAATTTTTTTTTTTGCACAATTTAAAATTTAAATTTCTTTAAAATACTTTTTTAATATTTTTATACCGAATCAAAATTTTAAAAAATAATAATTCTCGAATTAGAGTTTTTATGCTAGTTTTTCCAGTATCATCTCCAACAATTTCCATATATTTAGATTTAGAAACACATTTTAAACCTATCTGTATGTAATTTGTTAATTTCTGTCCTTATTCCTTTCATAAGATTCATACGAGAAAATCATCTGCTTCCAATTATAATTATCCCCTGAACTGACGTCCTCCTGTTGGCACAACAATAAAAAATGTCAACACGTGTAACTACTACCACTGGCAGAACCAGGGGCATTCCAACCGATAACCAATACTGCATTGTGGCCTGTAAACCACCCCCTGAAGAAATCTATAACTCATAAACAAAAACATAAATAAATTAAAAAAGATGTGATTACCACCAAATGCCACCAACTGCGACCTATGCTACCATTTTTTACACTATTCTATTCAGTAGAGTAAAAAAAAGATTAAAAATTAATGCTATTGTTTATGAGCAACCGGCCAATGTGAGACGTCACTCTCAAACACACACTGGCAACTGGCATGGGAAAACAAATTGAAATTGCAAATACACCGACGGTTACACCATGGATGTTTGGTTGGATGTAACAAATTTAGATGGGATTTGTTTTTTTTCTATTTGAAAAGGACGTGCGTTTCGCAAACACATTAACATCTATTTTGATAATGGCCACCACTGGGGCAGCGGACGCATGAGTCTGTCCATTCAATCATCTTGGAAGCAAACAAACAATCAAACTGCAACAATAAACAAGTGTTTGTTTTACGGTTTGACGCACGCTCCTCTCCTCCAGAGCAAAGGTTGCATTGTAACCACACGAAGCACACGACTTGAAGCCGCTGTTGATTGTTATGATTGCAAAAATAAGTTCACGTTCGGTGAGGACACGTGACCGAACGTCGTATAGGCTAGCTATTCAAATAAAAAGTACAACTACTTGAGATGAACAAATACAATTTTAAGATGCTTTGTTTTAAGCACAAAGAATGATTCTGAGACAATAGGAAATGTGCATTAGGAAAATGAATGGGGGCTTTTAAATCAGGGTTAGCCAACAATACATATGCAAACCGCTATGATTGTGTTGGACACACGCATAAATCCGTTGGGAGAGTAATTTTCGCTCTCTCGGTACAGATCGTCTATGTTAAAGCATTGCAAAGCATACGACATGTTCGATGTCGAGAATAATGTTGAGTTCGAACACAGAACTGTGATTGTATTGGTACTCTCCCAAAGCGCCCACGGGCGCCTGTTTGGTGAACAGTGTTTTAAATGTTAAAAGCTTTTAGTAGGAATTTTTTTGGCAAGGACATGTATTGCGTGTTCACATTGTACGATTTTGACCAGTAAGATTTCGCATTGTCGATATTATTTCAAGGAATATTGTGAACTATGCGAACTAATTAAATATAAACGCCTAAAAGTAGACCCCAACAAACATATATGAAGATAAGACACCAATATTTTTTTTGTAATTATTTTTATTTGCAATCTATTTACCTACAAAATATTAAGGAACTTTTATAACACATTACAAAATGAACAGAGTTGTTAAGATCCATTAATCTTAACTTTTAAACAATGAATCTTAACTTCTTTATATATTATGTTACAAAAGGTAGATCTAAAATAAGTTTTCTTTTTAACCTACTGACTTCATTGCTATCATCTAATAGACATATAGCTAAGTCATTGGGATAGTTGCTCAATCTCTTAAAGCAGTTGGTACTTCGCTAAGTTATTTCATCCTTCACTTTTGGTACACCAAGATCATTATGTAAACAATTATTGTTCACAAACCAAGGTGCATTTGATAACAATCTAATTGTTTTCGATTGACACCTTTGTAAAATTTCCATAACTCGATACCATATGACCGACCACACAGGTTTTGTAAAGTAGGATTTTATTCTCCAGACTAAGCTTCGATTTTGAATTAATTAACCAGTACATATTTTTGTTTTAATGTCGACCTCTTTTCTTTTTGATTGAATATGTTCTTTCCATGTCAGGCGTCGATCAATCCTGAAACCAAGATACTTCACGTAGTTAGAAGTAACATTCGTAGACTTATCAGGGTTTTAAGTTCCATTTAACGAACCATTGTTTTAATTGATTACGTTGCCTTTGAACTTAATTGGAAGCTTCCACTGGGTTAACGCTAATGGCCAATATAGCTGTATAATCAGCAAATGTGGCTACACTGACATCAGGATTAGCTGGCATATCCGATGTACGCCAGATTGTATACTTCCAATGTCGGATTCATCATTACAGACACAGACACGAAAAAACTTCGGTCGCTTAGGTATGATCGTAGAAGCAAATAAAATGGGGTTGGTAAAATTTTTTCAGTTTAAAGAGCAGTCCAGCATGCCAAACTCTATCAAAAGCTTGCTTAACATCTTCTCCAGAGATTCTCTGATTACATTAACTATCTTATGACATTGCTCTGGCGTATCATGCTCTTGTCTGAAACCAAACTGATGATCTGGTATAATACTCAGACTATCAAGTATTGGGATCATACGATTTTGGAAAGGCTTTTCAAAAATATTTGAGAATAATGGAAGCAAGTTTATGTTCCGATATGAACTAAGTATGTTATCGGGTTTATTTGGCTTATGTATCATTATAATTTTAGCATGTTTCCACTGAGATGGAAAATAAGAAAATCTTTGTATGGAATTAAATAAGGTTGTTAGAAAAACAAGCGCCTTTTTGGGAAAGGTTTTTAATATTTTGGTATTTATTTCATCATACCCTGGCGATTTTTTTTTAAATTTAAGCTTTCTTATTTCCACAAAGACTTCCTGAAAAGTAATCGGTTTAATTGGACGAGACCTTTAACAGGGCCTATCCAGAAAGTTCTCACTTTTGCCTTTATCATTGGTGTAAAAAAGAATGGAGTAAACGTTTCTTCTAGAAACTCGTTGTATGCGTCGGCAATTTCTTTATCGGATCTGCACCATGTTCCATTTTCTTTTTTATGGGACAGTTTCTATTTTGAGATCGTTTCATATACTTCGTACATTGGTATAAGTTGTGCTCGTTGTTTTCAAATGGGATTAGTTCCGAAAGATATTTTTCTGTTGCTTCGTTTTTCATTTCATTTAGTCTGTTTCTTAGATATTGGGCGGCTTTGTTTAAATTGTTTTTTTTTTCTTCAGGATGACGAGTTCTTTGTCATACTTTCCTTAAGCACCTTTTTGCTTTAATCAAGTGTCATATTTCCAAGGGAACCAGTATATTTGAAATATTATATGATTCCTCTTCTGGCGTGGAATAAACGCAGCTTCATGAATCAATTGTACGAAGTTCTCAAGAGCATCTTCATTTTTTTCACCAGATTTCAGAGAAGTACCAAGATTGATATATGTCTCAATCCAATCTTGAAAATAATTAAGATTTGTTTTTGAGGATATTAAAGGCTTGTTTGTTGCTTCTGAACATGCATTGATTTTAAATCATCACAAGATCTTAAGTCAAGGAAATGTCGTGGTATTCCTAAACAAATAAAAAAATCCAATAAATCTGAAATTTTCCTAGGATCAGATGGCCAATATGTTGGTCTGCCGTAGAAAGAGCTAGATAATTACATAGGCGAGATCCCTACCAGACATGTTTGGCATTGAAGTCGCCACCTACTAAAAATCTTTTGCTAATTTTTTTAAAAAATCTTCATAAGAATCGCAGTCTATATTGTATCTTGGTGGGAAGTAAACCGAATAAATGTTTGTAGAAGTGTTATTTGCGCATTTAATTCTGACACATGTAGCCTGAAGATAGTTTCAAGATATTTTGGGAAGAACTTCATATTTGAGGCCACGTTTCATAAGAACAGCTGCTCCGTCATGAGCCCTGTCGTCTGAATAGTTGGCAATTATTGTCTCATATCCCTTAGTTCAAAGAAAAGATTTCGTGGTTAAATGAGTCTCGCATGCCAGAAAAATGTCTATATTGTATAGATTTAAAAAAGTTTGTAACCATATTAAAGATATTGAAAAATATTTCAAATTTTTTAAAGGTTCATAACCCATCCTCCAGCTAATGTAATTATCAAAGCTATTCCTATAAACCAATCAAACACCAAACAGTGTCTAATTTCGTTTACATACCATCATTCGGAACATACATTCCTTCCTTTTTAACTTAAAATTAATTTTAACAGATGCATATCATTTCAAGAGTGTGTACACAAAGACTCGCGCCCTTATTAATCCTTTTTCAAAAAAACACTGGAGTTTTGAACTTCAAAGTTGTTTAGTTTTACGAGAGATTTACAAAAATAAACAGACCCACCCACCACACAACTAACATAACGGGCAAACCTACCCACACCTCATATTCCAAATAGACACCATACTAGACGCGATATTAACATTGGTATTTAAAATTCAAATCCCCATAAACCATAAACAAGGTTTAAGTAAACATTAAGGCATGTCGGAAGGACACAGTGTTTCCTGTAAAACAAAATAAGTATTACTTCTACTACCCAACCAACAACAACATCCCACTACACCATTTGCCTATGTAGTTATGCAAATGTGCGTGTGTATGTGTCTGTGTATGCTTCTTCCAATTAGATATGTTTTAACAATTTAATCGTTTTGATGAATGAAATAACCATTACTTTTGAGAGGGGTGACATGGCTGGCGCTAACACCCATCTGAACAACTGGTGACATTGAAACTCAATACCTTTGCTGTTGTTGTTGTTGCAGCCTTGTAACATTTGAATATTTCTTCAAAACTTAAAAAAGCGGAAAGTAAATAAGCCCATCATTATCAAAAGAAATTTCAACCCAAAAAAGGACAAGTGCGTCATATACTGCCTCAGTCAATCAAGTCACTAAGTCTATTTTGATGGGTGGGTAATGGCGATGATGTTCACTGCCAAAATAACGCAAAGGGTTGTTATTTTGTTCGATATACCACACAAGGTAAGATGGCTTTTTATGATGAGGGAGGTTGATTTGAATTGTAGTTGGTGTGGTGTTAAAATAACAAGTCTTATTGCCTTGTTGACTGAAGGGCTGCGCGACTGACTGACTAATAGTCGTCAGTTCAGTTCAAAACAGCTGTGACTGATTAAAAATTCTATGGATAAACAATAGCAACAACATAAAAAAAATTTTTTAACTTTTGTCGAGCGACAATAGCAACAGCGGTAGCAATAGAACTGAAATATTTGCATATGCTCCAGTTTGACATTCTCTGTCTATCGTAAAAAAGGGGTTGATTTCCCATTTAGATTTTAATATGTTCATTCATTAATTTCGTTTTTTAGACTGATATGGAGCACAATGGGGCTTATGTGGGAGATTCACAACGCAAATTTTAACATAAAACTTTGAAATTGCATATAGGAAAAATTTCGAATATTAAAGTGGAATTTACGTGATCTACTTTTGATTGTTTTATTTGGTGTCGCTCAAATTAAAAAAAAACCCAAATTTAATAGTGTTTGTGCAAAAGTCGAAAATATAGATTTTTTAATACTCATACATTTTATTAACCCTAGATTTACGGAGGTTAAGAATATACATACAAACATTTACTAAAGTTAGTCAATTGGAGAAACCCTGTCACAAAAAGTTCCATTTCAATCCAAACCTAATTTAATAAAACCAAAACCAAGTTCGATGGAGAATATCAGACCACTAACTTTAGTATCTCCCATAAAATGGTAACAATTTTGTAGAAAGAAAAAATTATAATATCCTGTGAAGAATTATCTTTTTTGATTCAAACTTTACACAACCTACAATTTTCCTACCATATATTCTCGGACATTGACATAGTTAGACGTATCGAGCGAATACGTTGGCTAGGTCATGTTGTGACAATGGATGAGGATGCCCAGCACAAAAGGCATATAAAAGCGAGCCAACTGATGGTTTACGTAGAAGAGGAAGGCCACGTATTCGATTGAAAGATCAAGTGGAAGACAACATCTTGGAACATGGTATTTCAAATTCTGAAATCGTTTCTTCTGGTAAATACTCAAATCCGAAAATGGGAATCTGAAAATGGGTCGTATGGATTCACTCCCTCAGGTAACTCCCCCACAAGTTGTCAACAATTTGACCATTACTCAACTTTTACTTTATGTAAATCATAATAATTCCCTAAAATGTCCAAGTATTTTATTCTGATATTCATATATGAATACGTGGCCTTCCTCTTCTACGTAAACCATCAGTTGGCTCGCTTTTATATGACTGCCTAAGTTAAAAAATTACTGCTAATTTAGTTAAAAAACAAGCCCGAAATACTTAAATTTGGGAGATACCGTTAGGAATTTTGCTAACCAATTACAGAACAAAATAGGATCGGTTTAAAAACGAAATCCCAAAAATATCGCAAAATCGGGTGATGTCGTAATATGGAAGTTCGGAGTAACTGAAATAGGAACTTAGAAATAAACCAAACTACAAAACTTCGAATGAAAAGCGTGTTCAATATCCCGAAAATGCCGAATATTGGGGTTCCCGTTGTATGGGAACTATACCAAATCATGGACCGATATATTCTATTTGCAATACCAAATATCCCGATCGTGATTTCAACAGGCATATATGGCTAAATCGACATAGAATTTTATTCTGATCACAAATGACAAATTTTGTTAAATATTGTGAATTATGCATTTGGCAATACATATATTTAATGGTATTTAGAGATCCCTAAAGTGATCAGTTACAATAAGATGCGGATACAAGTCATGGTTACTTTTAATAGTGAAATAAGTACTCATTAGAATAAACTAGATTTAGAATTATCTAGAATAGAATAACCAAGAATAAGAGCCAAGTAGATAAAAGAGGTTGTAACATAGAGAGATTGTCTCAGTTGTCAAGTATAAGTTCAGCCTGTAAAGAATCGTGCTCTCAGTCTGTAAAGTATTGTAGTCGCAGTTGATAAGTGTAAAGTTTGTGATCTGTGAATAAAGTTTTTGTCAACCTTCCGCATTAAGTATGTTTTATTATTATTATGTTTTATTATTGCCGAATTATGTATGTTTTATTATTGCCGTGGACATCACTGGACATTTAAAAAAGGATCATTTCAACAAATTTAATATAAACTCCGATTTATGGTGGAAGCATGACATAATTATACAAGGTACAATTATAAAAACCTCATGACTTCATGAGAGTTTTAATTTGTTTTATAAATTTACTTTTGACAACATTCAGCTTTCAAAATTTAAATGAAAATACTAGAGTTTGGCAATCTAGCTCACGGAACGGATCGATTTTTATCCTTACTTTTTTAGAAAGAATCTAGTTCCTTAATAAAGCTCTTTGCTGCATATACTTCCAACTCCTAGATTGTTCAATAATTCGTTGTTGAGGTTCCATCGATTATGTCATCGATAATTCTATTTATCGGCATCAGATTTCCTATCATCAGAGAATACCAATCGCTAAGCAAGAAGCAAAAAACTTAAATACTTTGCCGCAAAACCATTAACAATTGTTATTTAAAGGAATAAAAACATTAATTCAGAGTCTTTAAATTAAACAAGTGATTTGTTTTCTTTTTACCAACCATCACCAATTCCTAATTAGCAACACGTAAGTATTGTCTGTATACTTGTGTTGTCTAATATTCATTTTTTGTTGTTCGTATTTGTGCAACAATAAATAAAGCTACTCTGTCGATTTAGATCACCTACGCATTTATCGAATCTTGTACATGATCATTCGAAATCTTCAAAACAATAGCCACATACAACAAATCCAAACGAAGTTAATGTGTTTATACACATCAAATTCATTTATTGAAAACTATCACTCTGACTTTCATGCAGCAATTATTTTTACATTTGTTGTGTTGCATTTGTTTTGTTACATTTGATTTATGAATTACTAAATAATAAATTGAGAAACATTTGTTTACATTTTTTTAAACAATGTGGCAGCATCTGATAAGGAACGAGAACAAGTGAAGAATATGGGAATAAAGGAACGAGATCAAATTAAGGATCGATATCAGAAAAGGGAATCAATGGAATTAAAGAAAATGACTTAGTTCCTTCGTTCCCTTATCGAAATAGTTCCAATGAACTAGTCGTTCGGTAACGTCCCAACTCTAGAAAATACCTTCCTCCGAAATATACGCACACCATATTTGCCAAAAAAAAACCTAACCCTCAAATTTGAGATTTTACAGTAGAAGGTTTCTTTTCATAAATTCAGATTTAATAAAGCTACTATTTTGAAATGTAGAACTATAGTTTAAAACAAAACTAATTTATAACAAAAATATAGTTCTAAATTTCAAAATAAAATTGTTAAATGTATGTTATTGCTAAATAATCAGGCCTGGGATGTTTTATAAAAACGTAGTTTGTAACATCCATAGTTACTTCTTGAAGACATTGTGCAGCTCTATAACATATACATTTTAATTGCGACAACCGACATACATTCTATTTTGTAGCCTTGTCATGTATATATCTGTATATATAATAATATCAACAATATGTTTAATTGGTAATGTATTTCTTCTCTTTTTAGGTCCAAAACTTTCCATGCAAACACATCATAATTGTCTCTAACAGCCTGTTTTTGTAAAATTCTAAACGAACGAATTCGAGTGACTTACGACCAAACCTTTGTTTATGTTAACAAATATTTTTTGATTCAAAACAAAAATAAATGGCATATTTTTCAAAACCAAGGAGTTTGGTCGTAAGTCACTCGAATTCGTTCGTTTAGAATTTTACAAAAACAGGCTGTAAATAATAAACAGCAGTTGAAACATGTTTTGCACAGTTGTAAACTACTTTAACATAGTCCAATTGATTGACACAGGGCAACCCTGACTGTTGTCATTCTTCAGTTTTCTATAATTTCTTTTGTAATCGGGTGTCGGTCTTAAAACAAACGTGTTCGCGTCTCGGTTATTCGGCAGTTCGATCGGTAAATCAATAGAATATTAATTAAAATATATAAATAGTGATAAAATGTCAATTGCAAAAAATTTCAATAAGAAATCAATCAAAATAGTATAATGAAATTGTGTGTTATTTGTTGTTGTGCTCGGAATACATTTTCCATGTGTTGTGTGTGTTATAAGTTGTTGTTGGTGCTCGCTCTCATGAGAGCGAGAGATGAAATCAAGTGCAGTGTGATAACAAATTTGTGTTTTTATTCTTCGCCTCTGTTCTCGGCAGTGACGTCGACGTTCGTTGGTCTTTGTCAAATCGTTCGATCGTTCGTTTGTTGTTATTCATAGTGTTTTGATGTGACTGAGTAAATATGCGGGGATGCCAATAATGGAGCATTAAGGTAAGTTTAATTTGTTTTATTCATATCCATTGTGGTTTTTAGTTCAGTTTACATTCTATGATAACGATTTTTTTTTTGTTAAAAATATGTTTAATTGATCTTAATCATATTTTGATTAAAAACATTAAACCTTCGATATTGCCCGAGAAATGGCAACTTGAAGTTTATAAGAAAACTTCCTAAAATGTATACCAATTAGGGAGTATATATTCATAAATAGCTGTTAGCAATGATTAAAACAATATTCTTAGTTAGTCCTCTATAACTTAATGTCCTTAAGAACATATTCAGCTTTCATGCCTTTAACGAATCCAAGCTTATGACAGAAACAAATCTATGACAAAAATAACTAACAAATTAGCTTGAAATACTTGAAAAAATAATCTTAAACATTTCACGTCGTAGAAAACATATTTTATTGATCCACGCCTGTTTGGGCAATATTTCTAGATATTTGCACCCTCTTGCCGATTTGAGGTAATCAGCATCTCGCCCTTATTGACACATTTTGCGAATATTACTAACATTCAGTTCAGCCATTCCAATTACTTGTCCAGATTCCCTTCACAGTTGTTTGTGATGTTCGGCTTTCAATTGTGGCCTACATATTGACTCGAAAAAAAAAACAAAAAAATTAAGTTTTTTGTCCACTTCATCCCAAATTTATTATATGATCATCACCGAAAATTATAGGCGTTGTCCTTGACCATACCTGGATCCTCATGGAAAATTTAAAAGTGATCAGCACTATATTTTCGCCCTCTAGTGTGGTATGGGTTACCAAATAATATCTGAATACGTAAGCACCTGTAAGTATTTAAATGTAACTCCCGCATCCGACAATATAATTGGTATCCATTTAATGATCAACCACTCCTCTTGGATATACTATCAACTTCTCGAGTCTATATCCTTCAGCAGTAAATATATACGCCATAGAATACAAGTTTTGTCATTTTTCACACAAAAGTCAAGGTCCATTTGACCCGCTAAATATTGACCGATTGAAAAGATGCATGATTATTCTTTGGCCCAATCCCCTTCTCCATGTAAAAATTCGAGATGTTTGGTGATAATTGTGACCTCTGGAGCGACCAGAAAAACCGACAAAAATTAAATATTTTGTCCATTTCATACCCTAAACATCAACCAAAACAATGGGGGGCTTCATTGGGCTGAAATCATCCTACATGCAAAATTTCGTGAAGATTGGTCCATAACTGTGGCCTGTATCGTGTTTACACATTATAATTGACAGACGGATGGATAGACACACATGTCTAGATCGAAAAAGGTGGGTCTTGGACCAATATTTCACGGCGTTACAAACTCTTGGGGCTGCACAAAGCTATAATACCCTGACAGCATAGTTGTGTAGGGTATAAAAAAAATTAGTCTTTAAAACATCCACGTTTAGGGTCTTTTAAAAATATTTTTTAAAAGCCCAAGCTTAGAGTTCTTTAAACATATTTTTTAACACATCTTCATTTAGGGTCCATTAAAAATTATTCTTTAATAAAAAATATTCTGTAAAAAATCCAGGCTTAGAGTCCTTGAAAAAATATTCTTTAAAAAACCCAGGCTTAGAGTCCTTGAAAAAATATTCTTTAAAAAATCCACGCCTATAGTCCTTGAAAAAATATTCTTTAAAAAAACTACGCTTATTGTCCTTGAAAAAATATTCGTTAAAAAATCCACGCTTATAGTCCTTGAAAAAATATTCTTTAAAAAAACACGATTATTTTCCTTGAAAAAATATACTTTAAAAAATCGACGCATATCAATTTAAAACTATATTTAAAAATTCACACTTATAGTCCTTGAGAAAGTCTTCGCTTTGAGTCATGTAAAAACCACGCTTATAGTCCTTTAAAACATCGACCTTATTTGGCTTATAGTCCATGAAAAATGTCCTGAAAAAATGATTTCTATAGTTTTCTTAAAAATCTACTTTAGTTATTTAAAAACATTCAACCCATTGTGCAACACATATCGCGATAATAAATGATTCATAGATTTAGCCGACGTTCATTCATTTATTCAGAGATATATGAAAATAAATCTATTTATTTTACTATGAAAAATTTTCCAATTGTTCCACGGTTTGTTTGTCCACAATTTTTTTGCAAATGGGGATGGTGGTCTATTTGCAAATGGGGAAATGAAATAAGGTTTAGATTTAGTTGATGGGTAGGTAGGTACCCTGCTGCTACAGATTGTAATTTTATTGTTTGATCTTTGAGGGTGGTACTTATGTTCGAAGGTATGTGTGTGCTGCGATAAAAATGATTTTAACAATTTTGTATTTTTTTCTCCATTGAGAGAGAGAAAAAAATTGAAATCCCATAATCACAAAAAGTAAAGAACGAAGACTTGGACAAACAAAATCATTTGTCAGACAGACCTGGTTGGTTGGTTGGCAACAATGACGTTTTTTTGAACCATAAAATGATTGAATTGTTGGCAAACAAACAAAACCACTCGAAAAGGAGGGAGATTAGCTTCTGTCTTTCCCCTTATTGAGACTATAAATCTTTAATATATTTCACAACATAACCTCAATGTTTACAATGTGTCGCAAAGTTAGTCTTGCACCTTAGATGGAATTCCATTTACAGTAAATTTTTGAAAATGTCATAAAATTCCCTCAAAAACTTTAATGAAATTCTCTTTTTAGGAAAATTTAATTAAATGAAAGTGCATCATAAACATGTCAGTTTAAAGTTAAAGAAAAGAAGCTTAACTCGGAAATTGTAATGGCTGGTCACGTCAAATGAAAAAGTTGCACGTCTTTGTTCCATAGAATTGTTTTTCTCCCCAAAAAAGTAATGACTCGATTTTATGATAGTATTAAAAAAATAAATTAAAAAACGGGGTGTAATAATCACCAAGAAAACGACCACAAAAAAACATTTCCTACAAATGTTCTAGTTTTCCCGAGATCTCGCAACACGCGCACACACACATACTGGTGGACAAGTAATCAAGAACTAACCCCCATGATTGGGTGTTGATAAAAATAATAAAAGGACAAATGAGTAAAAACGCGGATTCATTCGGCCGAGGGGAACTTTCGATACCCTTCGAATAAATCAGGATTTTGGCTTCTCGTCCTTGAAAAAATATTCTTTAAAAAATCCACGCCTATCTGGCTTATAGTCCTTGAAAAAATATTCTTTAAAAAATCCACGCCTATCTGGCTTATAGTCCTTGAAAAAATATTCTTTAAAAAATCCACGCCTATCTGGCTTATAGTCCTTGAAAAAATATTCTTTAAAAAATCCACACCTATCTGGCTTATAGTCCTTGAAAAAATATTCTTTTTAAAAATCCACGCCTATTTGGCTTATAGTCCTTGAAAAAATATTCTTAAAAAAAATCCACGCCGATTTGGCTTATAGTCCTTGAAAAAATATTCTTAAAAAAAATCCACGCCTATTTGGCTTATAGTCCTTGAAAAAATATTCTTTATAAAAATCCACGCCTATTTGGCTTATAGTCCTTGAAAAAATGTTCTTTGGCCCATAGTCCTTGAAAAAATATTCTTTAAAAAAAATCCACGCCTATTTGATTTATAATCCTTGAAAAAAATATTCTTTAAAAAAAATCCACGCCTATTTGATTTATAATCCTTGAAAAAATATTCTTTAAAAAATCCACGCCTATTTGATTTATAATCCTTGAAAAAATATTCTTTAAAAAAATCCACGCCTAATTGGCTTATAGTCCTTGAAAAAATATTCTTTAAAAAATCCAGGCCTAAATTGGCTTATAGTCCTTCAAAAATATTCTTAAAAAAATATTTTTAAAGTCTTCATTGTTGTGTTACAAACCTTCCGAAATTCTTAATATACTCCCCCATTTCAGGATTTCCAGTATTAAATATAGCTACCACCACATTGTAGTTGTCCATTCGAAAATGGTATTGTCACTCGTAGCTGTCAATGAATTCACTTTCACAAGTTCTACTCTATTTCTTCGTAATAACAATCCCGAATCCCTGCAACCTCATCACATTGATGCTGTAATGGTTCGACAGGCAGAGCTTTGCCTTTTAAATTCAATTCAAAGAGAATCCACATTTCAACCCTCATTTATTATTGCTACTACTGCTGATTATGCTGCTACTGTCTGACTGTTTGGCTAACCACTAGACGTCGTAACACTTGGCTTTGACACTCACTACCAGTCAGGATATATTTTACGAAGCTGTGCCTGGTCATTCCGCACTTAAGCAGACTTGCAGTCTGTTTAAGTGTGCAATAGGAGCAGTCTGTCGGTTTCGGACTGATAAAACATTAAAACACACTCCCACACACATACATGAGTACACGTTTTCCAGCTAGCACACACACTTGAGCACGCAATAAGCATGTGGGTGGTGTTGGTGTAACTTTCACTACAAAATATTGGATGCAATTTGTGGGTGGGTTATTATTAGTTGCCCACATTATAAAAGTAGGAAGTCGAGAACAAACAGTCAAGCCCACAAATTACAGTATGAAAGTGCAATTAAGCAATGGGTCGGTCGTATGATTGTCCATTGTATACGATTTAATAATGCAGGTCCAGGAGAGACAGTGGTAATGGTTTTTTTTTACAAATTCTTTAAAGAATATTTTTTCAAGGACTATCAAAAGGCGTGGATTTTTTAAAGAATATTTTTTAATTTTTTCAAGGACTATAAGCCAAAGGAGCATGTTTTTTTTAAAGAAAATAAAGAAATTTTTTCAAGGACTAAAAGCCAAATTAGCGTGGATTTTTAAGGAAATTTTTTCAAGAACTAAAAGCCAACGGAGCGTGGATTTCTAAAGATTTTTTTTCAAGGACTATAAGCCAAATAGGCGTGGATTTTTTTAAGAATATTTTTCAACGACTATAAGCCGAAGGAGCATGGATTTTTGAAGAATTTTTTTCAAGGACTATATACCAAATAAGCGTGGATTTTTAAAGAATATTTTTTCAAGGACTATAAGACAAGGACTATCAGCCAAAGGAGCGTGGATTTTTAAAGAACTTTTTTCAAGGACTATAAGCCAAAGGAGCGTGGATTTTTAAAGAATTTTTTTAATGACTATAAGCCAAAGGAGCGTGGATTTTTCAAGAATATATTTTCAAGGACTATAAGCCGAAGGAGGGCGGATTTTTAAAGAATATTTTTCACGGACTATAAGCCAAAGGATTTTTAAAGAAATTTTTTCAATGACTATAAGCCAAAGGAGCGTGGATTTTTAAAGAAATTTTTTCAACCACCTATTGACCCATAAGCGTGGACGTGGATAAGCGTGGATTTTTAAAGAATTTTTTTCAAGGACTATAAGCTAAAGGAGAGTGGATTTTTAAAGAAATTTTTTCACGGACTATAAGCCAAAGGATTTTTAAAGAATTTTTTTTTCAAGGACTATAAGCCAAAGGAGCGTGGATTTTTAAAGAATTTTTTTCAAGGACTATAAGCCAAAGGAGCGTGGATTTTTAAAGAAATTTTTTAAGGACTATAAGCCAAAGGAGCGTGGATTTTTCAAGAATTTTCCTCAGGGACTATAAGCCAAAGGAGCGTGGATTTTTTAAGAATATATTTCTAAGGACTATAAGCCGAAGGAGGGCGGATTTTTAAAGAATATTTTTTCAAGGACTATAAGCGAACGGAATGTGGATTTTTAAAGAAATTTTTTCACGGACTATAAGCCAAAGGATTTTTAAAGAAATTTTTTCAAGGACTGTAAGCCAAAGGAGCGTGGATTTTTAAAGAAATTTTTTCAAGGACTGTAAGCCAAAGGAGCGTGGATTTTTAAAGAAATTTTTTCAAGGACTATAAGCCAAAGGAGCGTGAATTTTTAAAGAATTTTTTTCAAGGACTCTAAGCCAAAGGAGAGTGGATTTTTAAAGAAATTTTTTTCAAGGACTTTACCAAACTTTCAACAGAATTTTGTCAAGGACTTTTGTATCCTGTTGCAAATATATTTTTTCAAGGACTTTTTCAGATTTTTCAAGAATTTTAACAACCTGAACCGATTTTTCCATTTTTTAAGGATTATCCAGGCTTAAACCTGGATAGCTTTTTTAGAATATTTCTTCAAGGACTATCAATAAATGCACTGTGCAAAAAACTATCATCGGTTATTTGTATGTATTGTATTGAAAACTCATAAAACTAAACGATAATGCTATTAAATGCACTGGTCACACCACCACCATACCGAAAAGACCTAGGACATTAGCACCACAGACACACGTTGAAAGTCGTTTATTGTTGATAAGAATATCGGCAACAGCAGCAGTAGCATCATCACCACAAACCAGTCAAAAGGACGATATGAAAACGAACAAATTATTGTCCCAAAGATGGGATAAAAGAGTATGGAAGTTAAATCAAGCTACTGGTGCACATGAAATGCACAATCAAAATGAATTGGAAGATTTAAGAGCATTCGATGATTATTTTTTGGGGGAAGTTAAATACAATTTGAAGCAAATTTTTGATGTAACCTGGTTGACGCGTGTCCTTGTGAAAAATAGAACGACAACACCCGTACACACACACTCCCCCACAAATCTGATAAGATTTATAGGCAATTTTCACATTTAAGAGTTTATCTTTAATGCCGTTGTTTTATGCGACTGTCATCACAGAGATAAACGCTAAGCACTCTATTGTCGATTTCCTTTTTTTTTTTTTGCCACTGCATGGCGGAGTAACTGAATTTGAAATCTATGGAAAATCAGTTTTTCCATTGTCGTCGGATGCTGCAATTGTAATTTTTCTTTTGTGGCCTTGCTGAATACTACACTGCGTCGCCTTATGTCACCAAGTCATTGCCATTCTGGCATTTGTCATCGCCATCATCCGTACATTAGTGGTGGGTAATAAGAAAAGCCGATAATGTAGTTACTGATTTGACATTAACCATGACTTTGACAATGAGTTTAATGCCATGTCTGTTTTTAGAGTTTATAGTTGCGTTGTACAGACAACTGTACATAAGTGTAATTTTTTGGAATTTAATTTGAAAAAATTGCAAAAAATTTACATTTTTGAGAATGAAAATGGTTGCTTGTGATGGCTTTCATTAACTATAGTTAAACAATTTTGTAAATAATATCACATAATGTTTTATTAATTTTATCTGTGGTTGCCTGTAGCCAATAATGTGTTTTTTTTCTATTTTCTCTTCAAGGTCAATGAAAATATTAAGATTGACATTAACTCTTCTTCGTGAATAGTTTTGTGGCATAATAATATTTAATGTGAATAATATATTAAGCTAATCTCTTCTCATAAATATTTTATGACAAATTGTAAACCTCGATGCACTTTGGGTGGTTGTCATCATATTGGAATTTTATAAAAGTTCAGTTCGAGAAAAGTTGATACATGTTTTTCATATAGGGTCTAGGCTTCATGTAGAATCGACTAAAAGTGAAAAATAACGATGAAAGCTACAAATATCGATTTTTCGTCTTTGGGGACCCTATATGAAAGCTACATTTTTATAGAATATCTGGAAGTAAAAAATATCGTATTTTAAAAATAAGATTACGGTTCCAGAAAAGAAGGACGAAAAAGCCACAGAGGAGTAGAAATATTCATCAGAATAAAAATATTGTTCATTCGATTAGACTAAAGACATGTAATCTCAAAAATAACCTGTAATAGCCGCAAACAAGGATATAAGATTTATCTTCGTGAACTTCGGAGTTATCAGCAATAAATTCATAACGCCATAGCTCAAAACATTGATCTTTAGCGAATTTGTCGTTCTGAGCTCGCCAAGAGCTTTCGTCCCTATAATGGAATTTTCCACCTTCAAAATCAAATGAGTGGAAGAGGGATTTTCAACCGAAGTGTCTGCAGTTTTAGAAAATGAACCTGGAAAGGAAACTTGTCGAGAACTACCAAAAGTTCAAAAGTTTCATATAAAGAAACAAAATTTGAGATTTAAGGACTGCAACATGTGTAATTTTTTCAAAATATTTTTTACAGGACCTTCACTGGCGTGGATTTCAAGATCAATAACATGCGTAGATTAAAAAAATCAATGACTATTAATTTTTTTTTATTTCAAGTAAAATAAGCGTATATATATATATATATTTTTTTTTTTTTTGAAAATAATTTTCAAGGGGTATACGCCTAATAAGCGTACATTTTGTAAGAATATGTTTTCACTACTAAACTATATGCAAAATTAGCGTGGGTTTTTGAAGAATATTTTTTCTAAAACTGTAAACCAAATATGAGTGGATTTTTAAAGAATTTTTTTTTTCAAAGACTATAACCCAAATAAGCTTTTAAGGACGGTTATCAAGGATTAAAATCAGAATAAACGTGGTTTTAAATAATAATGTTCAAATAAGCGTGGATTTTTTACTGAATATTTTTCAAGGACTATAAGCCTAATACGCGTGTTTTTTTATTTTTAATTTCTGTAAAATATTATTGAGGATGATACCAGGCGTAATAGGCGAAACTTTTTTGTGACTATAAATAAGAGTCGATTTTTCCGGAACTTTTTCTAGAACAATAACAGGCGTAGATTTTTTTTCAACTATTTTTTCAAGAACTGTAACAGGCATATATTTTTATACCCTGCATAACTATGTTGTTATAGCTTTGTGTAGACCCAAGAGTTTGTAACGCCGCGAAATATTGGTTCTAGACCCATCTTTAAGTATACCGATCGTCATATCTCGACTATCTGTCCGTCCGTCTGTCCATTATAATTTGTAAACACAATACAGGCCACAGTTATGGACCAATCTCCATGTAGGACCGGTTCTGGCCAATGAAGACTCCTATTGTTTTTGGTTAATATCGATTAATATTTAGGGGATGAAATGGATCAAATACTTATTTTTTCTTGGTTTTTCTGGACGCTCCAGAGGCCGCAATTATGGGGATCGGGCCAAATAATAAGCCTGCCTATTTTGATAAAAATCGGTCAATATTTAGCGGGTCAAATAGACCCTGACCCTGAAAAATTACAAAATTTGTATTCTATGGCACATATATATTTTCCTTTGAAGGACATAGACCTGAGAAGTACATAGAATATTCAAGAGGAGTGGTTGACCTTTAAATCGATACAAATTATATTGTTGTATGTACTCGGATGTGGGAGTTACACGTAAATATATACATTTTTAATTGAAGCTGAATAGAATCTACAATTTTAATTGTTTCCTATTTGGAAACCCTTGATTAGATTCACTGCGAGCCGAATCCGAATCAAGATATTTTGTTATTGACGCCCCAACCTCTTTACTGGCAACTTTCTTGCCACCTTGCCATATTGGATTGTGGATTTGTAGACATTTTCCAAACATCCAAGGAAAACACAAATAGTGCTGATTTTGTAGAGCTCTATAAAAGTTGCCCAAAGGGCTCCTCGGTGTTTGTTGTCACACGATACCTTAAGTGGTTTTCGAACGCACTCTTTTGCCAGTACTGCAGTGAATATGCAATGTCACAAATTTTCAAACTTTAAAATTCACCTTCTTTAAATATGATTTTGTTTATGATGAAGTGGACCCGCCCTACATTCAGAGCACATTAATTTGTGTTCACGAAAAGAATATTTTATTTTTTTTCGATAATGTCAAGTGACACTCATGTTTTCACTTTCAACGTGACATACTTCATGATAATAAAAATAGAATAACTAATTTAAAGCATTTCATTTTTGATCAACTAGCATGGCAACATATCGCTTATCGCAAGAGAAACATGTGGGACTAAACAAATGCAACATACAATACTACACTATTAACCACAACCACACTCCATATATGTTTCCGTGGTGTAGTGGTTATCACATCCGCCTAACACGCGGAAGGCCCCCGGTTCGATCCCGGGCGGAAACAGGTAAATTTTTTTGTTTCTATGAAATTTTTTATTTTTTAATTATCAAACATAGCGAGGAGGTAACAATGTTTAAAATAAAATATTCAAAACAACACGACCAAACAAACTTAAACATAAATACATTTGTTAGTACACTTGTTCTACTAAATTGATTATTAATTTATTTCAACCATGTTAGTCATTGTGGCATATATTAACAGCAGCCTAAAAGTATACCACAAAATATTGCCACATATTACAATAGCCTATCGTAGACACAAACCGAGTTATTATAGTTTTTACACCTTCCGCTTCTGAATATAACTTACCATAGCTGAGGTGTATTATCCATCTGATTCATAATAGCTTTTGGATAACGGTATAGTATAGCCCGGGTAGCTCAGTCGGTAGAGCATTGGACTTTTAATCCAAGGGTCCAGGGTTCAAGTCCCTGCTCGGGCGGCTCATTTTTTTTCGTATTTTTTCATGAATAGAAATTAAAATGCTGAAAATTGACATTTGAAATAAATCAAAGAAGATGTCTCCTAAACCTTTCCAGACGAAAATGTATTCCAACGTAAGTTTAATGAAAGAACACGAAATGGGTTTCACTATAAAGAATTGGGCTGTCATTATACGAACAAAAAAAAATCATAATAACTCGCAATTTCCGAAATTTCACCAAATTTTTCCGAAAATTCACATCACACAATTATTTTAACAAAATAAAAATGTTTGAAATATATTTTACATGTCGACGCCTCCGAACCACAGCTCTCAAAGTATGGAAGTTTCTTATATCTTACGTGCCATGCTAAGTACATTTTTGCTTATAACTTTGATTTGGATTGGCCGATGATTACCAAAATTTCAGAGAATTTAAATTAAGGACCGTAGTATCTAAAAACGTAAAGAACTTTAAAACATGCTAAGTCGACTTAGCATACTAGGGTTCGGAGGCGTTGATGTTTTTACAAAATAAATTTTAACAAAGAACTCACAAATACTTATACACTTCTATTTGCACAGAATTTTATATTTATATTGAGATGCACAAGAATATTTTCAAATGCCTTTTTGGACACGTCTTTTTCGTGTGCACCCGATTGTAGTGCAAATGCATATGCTGACAGAAATTACAAATATTAAATTGTCTCGTTAATATGTCTTATAGCATTTTCTTATTTTTATATGACTTTACTCATAGAAGATAACTGAGTGTGGTAAAACATCGACCAGTAATAATTCAATGTGTTTTTTAATTACAATTTTTGATTTTTTTATTAATAAAGTGTTTTATTAAAAACAATTTTAAATAAGTGTGTTTTAAAAAAGTAAATTGCATCGGCCGGGAATCGAACCCGGGCCGCCCGCGTGGCAGGCGAGCATTCTACCACTGAACCACCGATGCTTGTGCGAAAATTTAAAAGTAACTCCTACACAACAGCATTTCAAACTTCATTGGCATTACCAAATTGAATGGTTTTTTGCTGATATAACAGAATTCAGATAACAAATAATCAAAAAATATGTGTTCCGTTTTTTAATTTTGGATTCTCGGCGGGTGGAAAATTTTACTTCTTAGGGTACCCCCATGTAAATCTGCATCACAATCAAATCGTGTTTCAATCAAATTAGCTGTATTTTTTTTTTATTTTGAATTATCATTGAGTAGAAAATCTCCCTGCCAAAAATGATCAACATAACGGTATTCCTCCATAATATTTGGTATTCTGTGGGGTTTGGGACCGTTTTCAACCGAATTGGCTCAAATGATTTTCAAGTCGCAAATAATAAAAATGCCACAATATTTATGTAAATTCATATAAAAATGTGATGATTGTTAAACAAAAGCATTTACAACCTCACAATGAAAAGTACCGTGAAGTGAAACATGCCGGCAGAGATTTTTTACTAAAGGATTCAAATCCGGGAACTGTGGAGGTATTTTAATCACTTTTGGACAATTATAAAGCATCCATTCTCGAACGATCTTGGGCTTGTGTTTGGGGTCATTATCTTGATAAAATTGAAATCTTGTCCCTAATTCCAACTTTTCGGCACTACATAACATTACAAACCCTCCACCGAGCTTTACGGTCGGAATTGTGTGCAAAGGGTTCTCGGCTGTATTCGATCTGCGTCAGTCCTTACTTGGTCCATCCGACTCAAACAAGTTAAATTTGCTATTATCGACAAAAAAAGAGATTTTCAAAATCCTTTTTCCTTTGCGTAAGCATGGTCTTCATGGTAAAGTTGCACTAAAAATAATTACGGAAAAATCTTCGAATTGTTTCTCAGTTACGTTTTTTTTTCAGATATTTATCTGCGATTTCCTCAAGTTTAGGTACACATAGATTTGGATTATCGGTCACTTGCCGGATCAATCACTTTTCATCTCTAATATTGAATATTTTTGTCTCGCTGGTTTTCGGCTTGTAGCAAATTCGATTCTCGTCAGAAAAAAATTGATGCACTACGTGACTTGATATTCCATTGACTTTTAACGGTTATTAGGTTGTAAATAATACCGGTGGATAATTTTCACTGTGAGGCCAGAATTGATTTTGTGTAACAATAATTATTTCTTCATATTGAATTTATATAAAATAAATATTGGCTTTTTTATGCAATGACTACATTCACAAATGATATCGTTCTGAACCTTCGAGAAAAGAAGTGTACCGTAGCAGTTTCCGTAGATGTAGAGAAGGCCTTTGATCATGCCTCCCACTATGGAATATTGACCAAAATGATAAGAATTGGATACAGCCCTGAGGTTATTAAATTATTTAAGAGCTTCGTAACAAACAGAAAATTTTGCGTTCTATATAAAAACCAGGTGTCCGAATTGTCAACTATAAGCACTGGCATCCCGCAGGGATCTGTGCTAGCACCGCATTTGTACAACATCTTAATGTACGATTTCCCTCATACCCTCATAGAAAACGCTTCGGGTATTCTGTACGCTGACGACTCACTTTTGTACTCACATCACGAGTCACCAGTTTGTGCTACTGACAATATCTCACAATACCTACATAATGTTAAGCAATTTTACGATGAATGGGGAATCAAAATTAACACTTCCAAGTGCGAAGCAATTTGCATTAGAAATGCATCTGGAAAATGTAAACGTTCTGTAGTTCCTGAGAGTAAGAATTTAAAACTGACATTAAATGGCATTGAAATTCCCTTTAGAGACAAAATTACGTACTTGGGAGTAGAGTTTAACAAACTATTTAAATTTAATTCACATGCTAGAAAAGCATGAAATAAGGCCCGAGGAATTTTTATTTTATTTTTGAAAATTCTGAACAATAAAGCTTTGACTGCAAGTACAAAATTAATGTTGCGCAAGACATGTAGAAGGCCTGTTATTTTGTATGCCTTTCCTGTCTGGTTTAGCATATCAACAATTGTTGTAAAAGTGCTAGAGGTTTTTGGAGGAGAAAAATTTTGAGACTTTGCATCGGAAAAAATGTTATATGTTTCAATAAGAGATATTCGAATAATTTTATTTATGAAAATTCAAAATTGCAACGTATGTCTGCCTATATCTGTTCGATTTTGGATAAGTTCAATGCCAGATTAGAGTTTCATAAAAATGTGCATGTGAATGAAGCATGTAATAGTCAAGAGAACATTGGTTGGTATAACACAAATTATCCATCACCTATAGGGTATAAATACGGGTCCGAAGCGGGTATTACCCAGTTTTACGAAAAGGCACTGACCGCCGGTACACATCGTGGGTAGTTATTGATTTACCTACTTTTACTTTTGTTGTCTGTTCATTGTTTTGTTTTGTATTATTAGTTTTAAGTTCATAAACCCTGGATACATTATCCCTTCATATTGCATTAGTCTCCGGAGCAAAGATGTACGTAACTTTAACTGATGTATACCCACATTTTATGTCTCATTTCATGTAAAAGCTAGGTGCTGTAATTTATGTCACTGCATTACGATAGATAATACATTATAGTCATAAGTCCTTCATATTATGTATCTTATTTAGATATTGACATTGTTTAAAAAACGACTCAATAAATATAAACTAAACTATCATTAATTTTAAGTTACGGTATTCACAAATATACCGTTTTCTAACCAAATTAAAGAATTTTGAATGCACGCCACGTGTATAAAAAGTTCGAATCTACGGTCAAACGTTTGGATACTGTACACTGTCACCCAACCACTCAACCACTGTAAACGTATCAAATTAAATGTACTGTACACACTACGAATTAAAAATCCAACGTTGCTGTAATAATATTGTACAGTACTCTTTAATACAGTACATGTGGCGGAAGTAAAATAACAAGTAAAGTAAAATAAACCCTTTGCAAAACCGTTATTTGTGAATCAATGTTTATCAAGCATCGGTGGTTCAGTGGTAGAATGCTCGCCTGCCACGCGGGCGGCCCGGGTTCGATTCCCGGCCGATGCAATTGACTTTTTGGTGTTATGATGAAATGATGAAGGATGAAAGTATGAACATTATTGAATTATGGTATATAAAATTCAATTGGTAACGAAATATAAGAATCTGGGCCCATACAATTTTTAGTGATTCGTTTTTCGGAAACATATTTCCCCTTAACTATTTATTTACCTTCAAAAAAATAATTTACGAAAAAAGCCGAACCGCCCGAGCAGGGACTTGAACCCTGGACCCTTGGATTAAAAGTCCAATGCTCTACCGACTGAGCTACCCGGGCCTTGTCAGGACTTTGCTTGATAATGTATTTGAACACTTACGACTAGAATTGTTCTAGTTTAATAAAAGAAAAAAAAACTAGTTTCTGAATATTTATTTGTAATCATAAATTTATTTTGTTGTGGTTGTTTTTTATTCAGCAAAGAGGTGTGCATGGGTGTACATACGTTCGAACGTTTACTTAATTAATAAACAAAAAATGCTAATGCTAGAAAAAACTTAAAATGTAAATGCTTGTGAATTGGTAATGTTTGTGTCATCATGTGTTGTTATACTTAAAATTAATTTATTATTAATTATATTTAATTTTATAACAAACAATTTAACTAAATATATATTTTCTTTAGAGTTATATTAATTACTAATATTAATTTTTTTTATTAGGAGAGTAAAGGATTGTTGTATTATTCTTTTAAGGGACATTTTTTATAAATTTTTTTGTAAATAATTCTGTTGTGTATAGCACTAAAATGTTTTTTTAACCTTTCATAAGGGACCTTCATATTAAAAATAGCCCAATTTTTATTTATTTTTATATTTTATTATTTAAGGTTCGCTTATAAGATATTGTCCACTTATGATAGTTATCGTCGTGTGGGATTTTCCATCGCGTATATATTATTAGTCATTAAAATGATTTTAATTGGCACGGCATTTTAGTTGGAAATATTTGCGTTTCCATCTTGGCACGTTTCTTATAATCAACAAAATAGAAAAAAAAAAATAAAAATTAGGCCATAGGCAATGAAACTGGCCATAGGTACCCTACACCACTACACACCCAAAAACGTGGATGATTGGTTATTTGGATTGCAAATTATTTTTTTCTATCGCAGCTGTCCCTGACTATTTCAAAACATCTTATAGAATTTATTATATCAGACATTTGCAACATTGGAGAATATATAAATTGACTGATGCAAAATATATAAATTAAAAATGCCTTAAATCGGTCCTTGGGTTCAGAGATGAAATCAATTTAAAAGAACAGAATCTGCCCAGAACAATTTCTAATTTATTTACTCTTTAAAATCGAAACCAGATGTTTGGAAATTTTTATATAAGGTAGCAAATGGATTGTCCTGCAACTCAAATTCGGAATGAGGGTCACTGATGGTAGGGGACTTTTTTTGAAAATTCGTAGAAATATTGATTTCAATAGTCCAGAATCTTCAAATCATTGTTCAATCAGGTTTTTTTATTAATAAAAATAATTTTTGAATACATTTTGGTATTTTTTAATTTTTTTTTAACTAAACATCTTGCAACCCTAGATCCTTGTTTTGTATTCCTCTCGACTTAAGGGGACCCCCCATTCTCGGGGTCGAAAATTTTGTTGATATAATTCGAATCTACACTAATTAAAGAATGTCCTTACAAAATTTCAAATGAAAAATCTCAAGAACTCTTGAAGATATAGCCGATTTATTGTGTCAGCATCAAGGGCTGAAGGGCTTCTCAAACTTTAAACACGTTTTTCTCTAAACATTTTGTTGCGAATGGCGGGCACGATAACTCAAAAACTAATAACCCAATCGACTTCAAATTTTTACACGTTTTTCTGTGAGTGTATAGCTATCGTATGAACTAGGATAAAGCCAATCGGTGAAGATCTTCCTTATTTTTTACCTTGGGTTTTGGTAAAAAATCGTCGATTTTCCAAAAATATTTTTTCAAAGGTCCACCATTTTGTTGATTTTGGAGCGAAGTCAATAATCCTAGTTCATACGAGAGCCATTCATGTACTCCTTCTAACACCGTTGGAATTTTCGGATTTCGATGTTTCCCTTAAATGATTTTTGCAACAATTTTCCAGTATATTGGTCGATATATTCATATTCTTTACCATAGGGACCTTATTGTACCACACAATGTGTAGTGGTTTGTACTAAACCCATCTTTAGAACCAACGACTATTTCAACCTATCTATTAAAATTTACCGAATCAATATTATTGTTATATTAGGTTGTAGTGATGTAGGATATGAAACAAAAAAAAAATCAAATTATAATAAACATTTAAAAATATACTTCTAATTTATCAAAGGAAAATAAACTTAAAAGTAAACTTAACAAACAAAATATCAAAAATGTTTTCCTTTTTAAGGTTTTATTTTTCTTTACTAAAGTCTATCAAAAATTTTGTTTGTGTGTGCACGTTCACCTTAAGGATTACATCGGCATACACAGCATGATGGGAACAGGAACCAATCCATAAAGATTCCCTTACAATCATTATCCGGATCATAGGCCAGCAGACGATGCCATTTGTATTTTTGCTCACAGCCACATTCACCAATGCAACGGGGTGTTTGGGCTTTTCTGTGGGGAGAGGAACATTAATAAAATTATTTAGAATTAGAAAAAATTAAAAATTTTAAATTTTAATATATTTTATATATTTGATTTTTATACTTACGAGCATATTTCTTGATGTATGGCTTGCTCAAAATGCTGCGTATTTACTATGGCCCTAATTTTGCCAGCAGAATTTGAGGCCCAATAGGGTGTGACAATTTCCACTTTCGATTCACAGGCATCCAATCTGTAAAGAGGGGAAAAAAATATAAAATTAAATGAACTATGGTAGAAATGGGCTTATTTGTAATGTGATGCCGTTGTAACCATCCGAGATTGAAGGTAACTAAATATAATACAAGAACATAAACTAATGGAAAACGAACACAGAATACAAATAATTCGTATATTATATGAATAGTATTCACCATGTGTTGCCAATGTCCTGATTTCTGCATTTTATGAATACAATTCATAAAACTTTAAATACTGGTTTCATATCAAAGAGAGTGAACAAGGTATCTTGTGTGTGTTTGGTGGAGGCGGGTTTTTTATAACACAGAAACATATAAAGGATTCAAGATTCAAGCATCTCGAAACACATAAGGCCACCTGGATTTTTCCCGATCAAACAACGATAAATCAAATCGAGCATGTTGTGATAGACGGAAGGCATTCATCCAGTATTTTAGACGTACGATCGATCCGAGGAGCGAATATCGATTCGGACCACTACCTTGTAGCAGCCAAGGCTCGCACTCGTCTTAATGTAGCAGCAAAGGTGCGATCTAATGTAACACGGAAACTCGACATCGAAAACACAACACACCAGATAGCAGAAGCCTACTCCGCTCAACTTACCCATCTGCTTGACGAAAGCACTCCTTGTCCCGATAATAATATAGAAGCACAATGGCAAATAATTGGAGTGTCGTGATGCTAATGATGTGTGAAAAAAGCGCAGCGTATAGGGCAACCATGCAGACAATACCAACACGTAATGCGAAAGAGAATTATCGACAGAAAAGGAGAGAGGAGAAACGTATTTTTAGACAAAAAGGACGAATAAGAAAAACGTGAGCGGGAGCAAACCAAATGATTTGGTGCTGGCACATCCTCCTGTAGAGATGAAGAAGGAAACCTGGTGACAAATACAGGCAGAGTGTTGAGGATCTGGAAGTAGCATTTTACAAAGCTTCTGGTACCAAATAGTGGCGTTGAAGAAGATACCCCAGAAACAATAAGAGATGATGGTTAGAGTTTATACCTAGCCAAGATGAGGTCATAAAAGCAATTAATCGGCTCAAGAACAATAAAGCAGTAGGAGCCGATGGGTTACCAGCCGAACTATTCAACACTGGTGGCCAGATGCTTGTCAGGAGCATGCACCAGCTGATTAGTACAATTTGGCTAGAAGAATGCATGCCCAATGATTGGAACCTCAGCATCATGTGTCCCGTGCACAAAAAAGGACACTAGACGATATGTGCCAACTATAGAGGAATTAATCTCTTCCCTATCGCACTTAATGTGTTATCCAGAGTAATGTGTGAACGACATAAGCCAATGGTCAATAATATTATTAGACCGTACCAATGCGGCTTCAGGCCTAGTAAATCCACCATTGACCAGATTTTCACTCTGGAAAAGACCCACGAAAAATACATCGACACATTCCACATATTCGTCGACTATAAAGCCGCATTCGACAACCCTATCAGTTCAGGGGTGTTTAAAGTCATGTTTACGTTCGGCATTCATGCAAAATTAATACAGCTATGCAATATAACTTTAACTGTCACAAGATCAGCAGTTAAAGTACAAAAGGACCTCTCGGATCCTTTTAATACCGATCAGGAGTTCAATGAAGGTGACATCCACTCGTGTGACCTTTTTAACCAGCTGCAAATCTTCAAAACTACAGTTTCGAGGTAGTCAAAAATTTTATATACCTCGGTACAGCCATAAATACAACTAATGACATCAGTTTTGAAATTCGGAGAAGGATAGTGTTGGCCAGCAGATGCTACTATGGTCTATGTAAGCAATTTAGAAACATCCGATCCGAAAGATCTATGAATATCGATGTCGAATGAACCATGAGTTGTACCATTTATTCTTGGACACCGACATAATCAGACGTATCGAAGTACGGCGACTACGTTGGCTAAGTCATGTCGTGAGAATGAATGAGGATGCTCCATCTCAAAAGGCATATAAAAGCGAGGCAACTGATAGTTCACGCAGAAGGAAAAGACCACGAATTCGATGTAAAGATCAAGTGAAAGACAACATCTCGGAACATGGTCTTTCAAATTTAAAGACCGACGCAGCTGGAAATCTTTCATAAGCTCGGTTTATGGAACAAATGTTCTGTCACAACCTAGGTAAAATAAAAGGGGAACGACCCTTAACACAAATCCCAGATCGTTCGAGAATGAATGCCTTATAATTTTCCAAAAGTGATTCAAACAACTCCTCAGACCTCGGATTTGAATCCTATAGAGGACTTTGAACAAGCACACCTAGTTTTAAAAATGCTTTACAAGGAGAATTCAGACCTGTCAACTCTATGCCGGCATGGTTAAAATCTGGAAAAGATAACAAGGGATATCATACTAAGTATTAACCAAAAAAATTAATTCCTTGATTAACATGCACTTATGGCATTTTTCTACAAAAAATCAAGTGGATACTTTTTACTGCGACTCACTGTATATATTTTGTGGGTCTCCGACGATTTTTCTATGTGTTTGCAAGTGAAAAGACCACCTTATGACAAAAGGTATAAAAATGTGCCCATTTTAACTTACCTTCCTGTCGGCGAAGCCTGTTGACCACTTCTCGGTCCCGTCTGCTTGGCATTTCGATTACCCTGATTATTGTTACGATTTCCCTGATTCTCAGCTTGACGTTTATTACGCAGTTTGCCAAAATAACTTTCACCATGTTCCTCATCATGTGGTTCAACCTCATCATCCGGTACAAATGAAGGATATGCACCAGGCGGTAAGAAAATATCGGGTTCATCAATAAAACGCCTCCTACGCTTTTTCGTCTGTTGCCGTGGGCCACCATCGTCCATGTTCATTTCAAAATCACCATACATTCGTCGCATCAGCGCCTTATTGTCATCAATGAAACGTTCAATTTTTTCACTGCAAAAAAGAAAAGAAATATGAGGAAATGTAAATAAATATATTTGTTAATTACAATAATATTTCATAAAAATTGTCTCGTTGTTTTTTTATTTCTAATTCATTCATAAAAATTCATTGTTAGTAAACAAATCAGCTTAAATGATATTCTTAACACCTCTACGACTGACGCCTTCACTGTTTCTGAGAGCAAGTTCGTCGTCGTACCGTTCGCACATATTATTCAAAATAATAATCTGTCAAGAATGTTAAGTCTATGCCGTTGGAAGGTGATTACACATCAACTTTATGAGGTCTCAAATGCATATTTAATAAATTAATTGTAGCTTTTCTTTAATTGCTGTCATTGAATTTAAAAAAAAAAATTGTTGAGTGTTATATTTTTTTGCAAATATGTAACATGATATGTGAAAACTAGTTGGGGAGGTGAGGTACTTGGAATCGGATATGGAGTATTAGGTGATATTGAAGAAAAATCAAAACGAAATATTTTTTGGAACTATATAAACAATTTTTACAAACAATGCAGTGTAGGCAGGGTCCCTCCGAAAATATATATACTTTTTTTTTTGTAACAAAGAAATTTTTATTTTACACCAGCGCACCAAAATTAGAACCGATGACTTGTATAAAATTGTTTATTTTTCGTGGATATATCTGATACCCTATAATAACCTCCTTTGTATTTCAACATAAAATATTTTATCATCGCCTTACTATTCACAATGACCTCTGACAGAATTAGTGTCACTTATTTGGCCATAATGTGTCTACACATGACAATCCCTTTCATTAGAATATTGGCAATATGTAGTAGATATGTCACAATATGTTTGTGATTTCACACAAAAGATTATTATCGTGTGGTTGTTGTTCTTTTGTTGGCCACTTATTCTCACCCTCTCTAGCATAATATTAAGAAGAATCGAAAGCGAAAAAAGCACTTGTGTGCTTGCTTTGCTAATATTTCTCTTTGGCCAGCGCACATTCTTTCTAAATATAGAAAGCCTTTCACTAATTTGCTTTATGGTTTGCGAAAAATAATTGAAAATTTTTTATCGATGCCGAACCGTTCGAAGCATCGGTGGTTTAATGGTAGAATGTTCGCCTCCCACGCGGACGGTCCGGGTTCGATTCCCGGCCGATGCAGATTTTATAGGATTTAAGGACTTTTATCCTTCTCTTATCACTTTCCCGTGGGTAATTCATAACTTCAGTGCAATTTAGATGAAGTATAATTCTCATTGAAGTTATGAATTGAATGAAATATATTCTCTCCTAGAGATATTGGTGGGCGTGCCTATGTTATGGCAATTGCAAAATTAGTATATCGCCCGAGCAGGGACTTGAACCCTGGACCCTTGGATTAAAAGTCCAATGCTCTACCGACTGAGCTACCCGGGCTACGAAATATAGTAATTGGATTAGAAAAAAACCTACTTTAATAATGGAAGGCGCAAGATCGATGGTAAATGAAAGATCGGTCGATTAAATGACTCATTATAATTTGTGGAAATATAAACTTCACAAAATGGAAGAGTAGGAGGATTTTAAAGCTTACAATTTTCTTCCTTCCGATTAACCATTTCCTTCTATGACCTCTTAAATGTATACCTCCTTGAAGTAGGTAATGCTATGAGTAGGGTTTCTGTGTTATATTTACGGGAAAAAGTATCTACCCTGACTTTTCAAATAAAACACAAAACAATATTTTTGAAGGTTCACAAAATGGAAATTGATTTGAGCAGGTTCGTCTTTCAACGTACCATTTTTTATATTGGGAAATAGGAAATAATTATTAATATTGAACTTTTTGAAGATATCACTGGTAGACGTCCATTCTTCCATCGAATATTTGTTCGACTATATTTAATGCAATTGTCGTCGTCATCATTGGACGAGACAGTCCACTGAACGAATGGACGACATAGTTCAATGTATATTATTGTCATTTATGAACGATTTTATTTACAAAACGTCGTCGATCACTGAACAGAATTTTGTTTTACACCTTCAGTGTCGTTCAGGGTTGCTCTGGCTTTGACCAACTGAAATGCGTCAAAAAAGATCAACTTCATGTAAAATGTGATAAATTGAAAAAATGCACTCGGAAAATTAGTCAATTGCGGTGTTCAAAAGACCAAATGCAAATACCTCATTAATGTTTCAGCATAGCTACGGGGACAATAAATAATCTGAAGCCACATTTAAAAGGATAGCAGCCATTTGCTTTAATTGACTCCCAAAGACAGCCCGTAGAAGGGAGCTGGAAACCCCAGAAGAAGTGGCTCAGGTTTCCGAACCAACAACTGCAGTTAAAACAAATGTGGAGCCGATTATAACGGAGTGCAGAAAATAGATAGTCAAGGTCTTCGAATGATTGGGAAAAGTTCGTTCGATCGCTTTACTGAACGAAATTGCCCAAGACTACCATTGAGATCTCGATATGCAAAGAGTTCCCATAATATTTTAACAATGATTCTGCAGTCCCATTCTTATTTATCTTTCACAAAGTAACTTCTGTATATAAAATATCTCCATACGCCCGAGCAGGGACTTGAACCCTGGACCCTTGGATTAAAAGTCCAATGCTCTACCGACTGAGCTACCCGGGCTGATAAGCAATATCGGGAGTAATATCTAAATTTGTGGTAAGGGTTTTGGCAACAATTTGCCAAATATTCTTTAATTTCAGATTTTGAATATTTTCTGTTAGTCAATTAAAAATGTTGATCATGTTTCCAAATATTGGACTAACTTCTAATCTGGGTTTTCATATATAAATAAATCTAGGCTGTATAAAATTAAATATAAAAATGTATTTCCGCCCGAGCAGGGACTTGAACCCTGGACCCTTGGATTAAAAGTCCAATGCTCTACCGACTGAGCTACCCGGGCTCATAATTTGGTTCAGCTTTTATAATCACAGGATGCGATACAGGTTGTACTTATATATTATAATTAATTTCATAACTCGATGTTCCCCCATAATTAAAAGTTTTCTTCGGGATTATGGTGGTTGGTTTGAGTTATGGAAGTTCGACTTCTCCGATCACAAATTACCTATAAATCCTGAGTATATTATAACCATGGAACATTTTATAGCAGCATATTTCAGAATGTGCTATAATTAAAAGTTAATAAACTCGCCCGAGCAGGGACTTGAACCCTGGACCCTTGGATTAAAAGTCCAATGCTCTACCGACTGAGCTACCCGGGCACATAAAACACGTCCTTAGTAAAGTTGGATTGGTTTGTATTTTTCACGTCGTACTCTTCCGTAATTCTGATTTGTTTTACTACAGTGTTGTCATATCCACACTTAGACAACCAGTCCGTCCCGCCATATCTTGAAATTGTACGTTATTGATGAAGTTCTTTATATCCAAGGTAAAGCAAAACATAGGTTTGACAGAAAAAATATAAAGTCCGTTAGAATCTAATAGGTTTTGTGTCCTTTCGACAATTCTTAAGGTGATTCTCTTTTTCATTGATGAACCTGAAATTTTGTGTAAAGGTTCTCAAAGCAAAAATGTTTGTGAGGATTGTCATCGTCAGTATTGCGTATATTTGTAGCAGTGTTCGTTATAACCAAATTAAAATGTATGAAAATTGAATGTTGGTACCGAATTTACGCTGCAACCGTAAATTCGCTATAATAGTAAATATTTGTATGAAAAATATGTATAAAAACTTTGGGACCAGGAAAAGTGTTCGCTATAAATTAAATTCATTATTAACGGTATTCATTATAAGTGTACTCGACTTTCTTCTTCATTTCCCTAATTGTGGTTCTTTTAGAAATGGCTCAAGCCAATAATACTGCTAACATTCGCACATATTTTCCATCAATTTGTCTTTAAGGCTGGATTTTTATAATAGTATTTGATGTGATCTTTTTTGGACTTCCCTTCAACACATTGATTATAACAAAGTACCGTTATCAAGCATCGGTGGTTCAGTGGTAGAATGCTCGCCTGCCACGCGGGCGGCCCGGGTTCGATTCCCGGCCGATGCAACTAACGTTTTTTATTATAAAAACTATTTTATAATTGAAATAAAATCGGAGAAATTTTGGCTGAGTTGAAACCATGGAAAACAACAAAGACTTAATTCGGACTTTAATGTAGAACTAGAATTAGCTGCAGCTAATTTTATACGATTTACCTTCCGACATTAGTTAGTTTCTAAAAATATATCCGCCCGAGCAGGGACTTGAACCCTGGACCCTTGGATTAAAAGTCCAATGCTCTACCGACTGAGCTACCCGGGCCATGAAGAAATCCTCATGTCAGTTATCATTTTTTGAAGAAAATAAAACGTTATTGGTGTTTAAATAGTCTATTGGGTATTGAAATGATACATAATGTCAGAAAATCAAATCAAATATTAAATATGAAATGCGGTATTTAGATTATACAGCTTATTTCCCGAATAAATTTCTTGAGCGAACTTCCACAATCAATTGTGGAACGTCATTTACGGATGTGATTGAAGCAATGGCAATTTCTTCCAACATTGAAGTGTCGAGACAACAATTTTAAACTGAATTATAATCTTCAGGGACAGCTTTCCACATTATGTTTAATATCATAAATCCTTTCTTTTTTTACAATTCCCAAGCAATTGCCCCTTCCCTTTAATAACCGGTGATATTTAAGTAGAATCATAAAGAATACATTTCAAAATCTAAGATAGAAATTCATACAATTATCTGACTCACTTCGCTTCTAAGAATCTACTATATAGCATCGGTGGTTCAGTGGTAGAATGCTCGCCTGCCACGCGGGCGGCCCGGGTTCGATTCCCGGCCGATGCAGTTCTACTTTTTAATAGTCAATCTATGATTTAGAATATCTCTTGGATCTACAAATAGACTTCAACTTCTTGACCAAGCTTTTGTGATTATATAATGTTCAAGATGTCATTGAAATCGAATTTAGGATAATTTATAAAAAATTAGATCGCCCGAGCAGGGACTTGAACCCTGGACCCTTGGATTAAAAGTCCAATGCTCTACCGACTGAGCTACCCGGGCTACATGCGAAGTGAATTGACTAATATATTTTTAAAATGCACATTTAACCCATGTAGGACCATATACATTTTTTTAGCCGACACATCAATAGTTTTGAGAGTTTCGTTGTATCATATAGCACATAGAGAGTATATGATGATGAATGCCGTCAGTTTTGTAGTTTACATTTGCATACCCAAAACTGCGTACTGTACAGTTTTCACACATGATTGAAAAAATAACCTATTTTAATATGCAGTTGCAATAGCAATTGCTTATCAGCTTTATGAGGAAAATTTGTTTACGAATTAAAGTGTAATACGCTCGAATTTCCATTATTACCATTATCCTTCGACTTCGAAAAGGATCGATTTATGAGAACTTCGAGTTATGGAATAATTTATAATTTGCCTTATTAGTGTGTCACTACATTCGACTTATGGAAGTCCTGTAGACTGTACAAAATTTCAAAAAGCCTTATTCATTTATACGCGGTTTTTCTGGATTCCCAATGTGAATAAATTTGGTCCTGCAGGGGTTATATGTAGCATCGGTGGTTCAGTGGTAGAATGCTCGCCTGCCACGCGGGCGGCCCGGGTTCGATTCCCGGCCGATGCAACTCGATACTTTTTAGTATATGGAGTAATAATCAAGAGTAAATTAGCCTACCCTAGAAGCTTATCAAAAAATATTCACCACATATATTTCATAGAACCTTGCTTTTCTTGTAAAAATTTACATTTGTTCAAATTGAGCCTTCGTCGGTATATAAAAGGAATATTCGCCCGAGCAGGGACTTGAACCCTGGACCCTTGGATTAAAAGTCCAATGCTCTACCGACTGAGCTACCCGGGCTCCATGACATGTAAATTGAGCTGATAAATTGGAACTCAAACCCCTTCTCAAAACGTAGGATTTAGTTTAGAACTAGAATGTTGTTGAAATTCTGCATCAGTAATTTGAGATGGATTAAATAATTCACTTCCACTTAAAAGTGTTTATAAAACAAAATTCCGAATATGTCTTAAATAATATAAATATCACAAATTGAAGATTGATGACATCTCTGGGATGAAGAATCAACTTGATTTCATAGGTAATTTTATCAGGCCCAATTTCATAATTCACGTAAAGACCTGACACATTTGACCTGGATGTTATATTTAAGGTCTTTGCATTTGCTGGAAATTCAAAAGTTTTGAAAGTGACTAGTTACACGTATCGAATTTGACACGTTTTGAAATATATCACAAGCCATTGTGGGTTCCTCATATGATGAGCCAATGGTTATGTTCTATGTTGATCCTCCCAAAATATCTTTGTAAACTT